>NW_015670605.1:796327-839515 GCF_001515625.1 Sinocyclocheilus rhinocerous | reverse complement strand
CATCTGATCACTCTACACAATAATCTAGAAACAATGTGAATGAACACCACAACAGCTGAAGCAGCAAACTTTGCAAAACACAAAATTTATGTCACTACCAAAACTTTTGGCCATGGCTGTATATATATGAATACTTTACAATAAGATCCCATTAGTTAAAGTTAATTATGCACAAGTATTTATTAATCTTTTTATTTTAATGTTAATTAAAAATACAGTTGTTCATTGTTAGTTCATGTCAAGTTTATAAAACAATATGAACAGATACAAATTTTGATTTTAATAATGTAATAGTAAGTGATCTTAGCATTAACTATGATTAAAGATGTCATATGACATTGCTAAAAAGAACATTATTTGGTGTAATGAAATGTTTATTCGGTTTAAGGTTCAAAAACACATTATTTTCCACATACTGTACACTATTGTTTCTCCTAAACGAGGCATTTGTTGCATCCAGTGGGGACATAATTACTTATTATAATGACTTATAGTGTCTTTTTACGCATTGCATTGCGTATCGCACCGCGTAAACCTAAAACCATGTCTGCATTTGTGATCGGAGAAACGACAAACAACAAGTGCTACTCTACACTGCTCTAAATTCGCGTTTGAATCGTGAGTGGCAAATCCTTTAAATAAACTGTTCTGGAACAGTGTTGTAAATACAACTTAACCACTGATTTCCAGTTTTGTCCTCTTCTGGAAAGCTAAACAAGTATTTTCGCTTTCACAACGAAACACATAGCGTCTCCACGACATGGTGGCGGCAGCAACAATACTACAGCGAGAATCAAAGTTACACCTTCTTTCTTTGCGTAAACATTTGGGCAGTGTTATGCAAATCTTCCCACAGAGTGACGTAGGCATGTGGGGGCGTGTTTAAACGAGGCGTTTTAGGAAGGCGTGGACGAGTCTTAACTTCTATAAAGAATATCTCTTTGGGTTTGAGACTTTAGTCTTCGCAACTTTAAGGATCTTATCTATGAACGGACAGCTTGTAACACTCCAAAGAGAAAGGAAAACTTGAAATTGCATCATATGACCCCTTTAATAAATGCTTTAGAAGTATTTTTCATTGTTAGTTTATGTTAACTAATGTTAACATCTGGAACCTCATTGTAAAGTGTTACCAACATTTCAATAAAAAAAGGTGAATCAGACTTTTTTTTTAATTTTCAGTTGTACATTATCGATAAATGTGCATTATCAGTAATTTATGTTATGTTGAAGTGAAACAATTCCACAAACTCATATCTGTCATATACTGTACTCTTTTCATTCTCCAAGTAGTTTTTATGCGCACATGCTGTTATTTGAAGATGGTAAATATTTGGCAGACGAAAATATTACTGACATTATGCGAGACGTGTAGCTGTGCAACAGGCCGAAGGTGAAAATGAGAACGGCACGAAGACGAGACGTCTTAAAATACTCTACATCAGATCTTTTCATCTTGCCATAGCACAACTATGCATATGAAGTGAATGAGACATCTCTCTCTCTCTCATTATATGCTTTTTATTCTGCACGTTGGGTTTTTGTGCACATATGCTGTTATTTGAAGATAAGTAAATATTTGGCAGACGAAGAGCACGTGTTTGTTTTACTGATGTAATTACTAACATTATGCGAGATGTGTAGCTCTGCAACAGGCCGAAGGTGAAAGCGAGAACGGCGCGAAGACGAGACGTCGTAAAATACTCTACATCAGATCTTTTCATCTCGCCAAAGCACAACTATGCATATGAAGTGAACGAGACATCGCTCTCTCTCTCTGGTCCCGGGTTTCTGAGCTTTTCTCTCAGAACTTTATTAACAGAGATTTACTCCTGCGAGTCTTTCACGGACCTGACTTGCATCTCAAACACCTTCACTCATTCCCTCGCTGCCTCTAAATGCCCCGCTGCAATCGCCCGTGCAGCTCAATTTCACCAACAAATGCGTCTAACAGAGTCTGGTTAGGTGGGCCCCGGTGAGCCGAGGCCCTAAATTGAAGAGGAATTGGGTTTCTAACAAGACTCCAGAGCTCTGGTTAGCTTTGACAAGCCCCTCTGAAAACACAAGTATTAAAGCGCTCCGCGGTTGACATGCACATTAAGACGGGCCACTGTGTTCTGCAGAGGAGAAACGGACCTCATGGGACAGAACTGGAGCGGCCAGGCAAACTCCAATGTTCTGCATTATACTTCACTCTCATGTTGTTCTGCAATTTTGTTCATTTGGCGTCTTTCTCAAAGCAATTTCTGTTGGTTTAGGATCATTATTTAACTGCCTCCCTTATTCCACCTCAGCGCAATGTTACACAGTTTTCCCCAATCAAACATCATCTTTCATTAAGCATTTTCATTACGTCACATTTAGTCATTTAGCAGATAATTTTATCCAAAGTGAAATGCAAATTAGGAAAAGCACAAGGAATTTCTTAAACAGATGCCAATGATATTAGCAGCACTGGAATAAATAATAAATTAATAAACTGCCAATTATAAGTATCTGCCGAATCTGAAGTCACAACAAAAATGACTTCCACTCAAACTAAAGTAGTGAAATTATTTATAATTCATCCCTACATTCATTAAATAGTGATACAAGTAAACTAATTAATATGATTTACATCTTTGCTAATTTTGAGTTTAATCATTTATCCAATATATTAAGATATGAATGAAGAAAGGCTCATTAGATTAATTAAGAGCTCACAGAAGAGGTGTGTCTTCAGCCATTCCTTCAATATTTTTAATTAAAACAACATTAACACAAATTATATATTCTATACTCTCTCTCTCTCTCTCTACACACACACACACACACACCAGTGTTAATTTTGACAGCAAATTTTGATTTAGTTTTAGTCATAGTCTTTTGACTAAAATGCCATTTAGTCGGCTAAAATCGAATGGGTTTAGTTACAGTGCATTTATTAAGCATTTCTCTACAATTTCCAAACTCATTATATAGGTTTGATATTAAGGTTTTATCATGATAGACACGATTTAACTGTGGTGACACAACATGACTTTATGATCGAATTAAATAAAACCACTTCTCATAAAGAACAAGAACATTGTCTTTTTAATGAAATACCAATGGATGTGATATGTGATGTCCTTCTTATGTAACTTGTCTCTTTTAACATGTATTTGCTAAATACGGATACAAGATATAACCTAACACAAAAATACCCACACTATCAGGCTCTTTAAGTGCAGGTCAAAAGCACAAATGCAGGTCAGTACATCAGTCCATTAGTAGCCTGAGAAAGGAGCGGGTTACTAGTTAAGAGATCATGTGATGGAGTTGAGAGCACTTCTTCATACAAACCCTCGACCTCATGCTGCATTATCTCTCTGAGGACAAGAGCCTGGTTTGCTACCAACTTCAGCTATTTTAAAGTAACACGCAAAAACAAAAAGCACTTCAAAAATGACTGGTTACACTTGACCAGTAGTCTGACTCTTTAAAAACAAATATGACTATAGTTACATTTAATCATTTAGCATATGCTTTTAACCAAACCTGACTTACAAAAGGGTTATTTTGTGTCAAATCAACCAAATTTGAGAAAATTCCTGACTAAAATGATTGACTTTAATATTTTTTTCTAAACAAAGAACAACATAAATAGTGAAAGGCAAAATATTAAATGCCATGAACGTAATTATTTTGTGGAAAATCTCAATTTTCACCTGAGATTCAGAGCCAAATTACATTAGAGGGAAAATGGCTTTAGAAACGTAATTTTATTTTTACACAGAGATTGTTGGGCATATTAGTAAAATCTGTTGACTTTAGTAATCCTTGTTGCATTTTATGCCAATGGTGACAATTCAAAGATGGGGAAAAATGTTTTCTGTGGGGTTTTTCTTTGCATGCATATAACTCAAGAATAATTAAAAATATCTCATCTTTTTAGATGCTTGCTCTTAACAAACTTTTCTATTGGTATCCTCATTTTTGAAGGCTCTAAATAGTTAAATTCCAGAGATATTGGGATCTCAATGTAGTTCCATCTGCAAAATGTTACCAATTTTCAATGGTTGAAAACCATATAGAAGTCACTTTGCATACAGCTGATACTAGTGTTGGGTCCGTGTCCACCTTATCGAGACAAATATGAGTTGGAGACATTTATTAAGGTCTTTTTATTTTAATTTTATGTTGTTACTTGCATGTTACTCATGACGTGGATTCGCCTTTACTCTTGAGTCCAAAATGTCCAAGTCCATGTTAGGTTTGAGTCCAAGCCTGTCCATCTGAGTCCAAGTTCATTCATAATTGCAGTCCAAATCCCAAGTCCAAGTACTCTAGCTGATACAATTTATTTTGATTTATGATTGCATTTAAAGATAAATGTCTCAACTTCAGCCAAATAACTTGGGTCACTTTCTCTGAAATGACTAGAGAAACGTTGATAGCAAATGCTTCTCTTCATATGCAGAGAAATTTGGCTGACTTACTTGTGATACACATTTAAATGGATATTTTGTTCGGTTGCCAGGTACATTTAAAAGTACATTCGCAATCATTGATCAGATTGGATTGCTTTACATTAACGCAGGTAAAACTGACAGTGTGACAATCATCACAGGCACAGACTAATGGCGAGTAATGTCTGGCTTTAGTCTCTCTGGGAGTTTTCTGTATTAGAGAGTCAGAGCTAAAGTCACGCAGCCATCGAGTCCTTGTGAAGGAGAGCAAGAAACAAACTCAGAGAATCACAGGAAAAACACCTTCCTGTTTAATTTGCAGACCCTCTAAAACAAGAGTGCAGCTTAATGAATTGGAAATGGTATTATTCACTGGAGAACATGAAAGCAAACACGGCAGAGCATGGAGAAATTTATGCACATAGAAATTTATTTTATCATGTCCGGGAAAACACACCAGCGCTTGAGTGGAAATGAGATCTCAGACGTGAGAAGCTTCAAATATGATGAGACGGGGGGGGTAACACTAGCAGGGAGTCCTGATTGATTAATAATAGACCAGCAGAAAAACCTTCGCATCTGATAACACAATCAACTCCAAATCACATGGGATACCCCAGGGAACGGGTTTGTCAGAGCCAAATTACATTAGAGGGAAAATGGCTTTAGAAACGTAATTTTATTTTTACACAGAGATTGTTGGGCATATTAGTAAAATCTGTTGACTTTAGTAATCCTTGTTGCATTTTATGCCAATGGTGACAATTCAGAAAACACACCAGCGCTTGAGTGGAAATGAGATCTCAGACGTGAGAAGCTTCAAATATGATGAGACGGGGGGGGTAACACTAGCAGGGAGTCCTGATTGATTAATAATAGACCAGCAGAAAAACCTTCGCATCTGATAACACAATCAACTCCAAATCACATGGGATACCCCAGGGAACGGGTTTGTACCATATTTAGTGTTGAAAGAAGAGAAGTGGAGAGAAAACATTTATGTGACGCAACAGGTGTCTAGACTCGATGTCAGGAGCAACCTCAACACCAACACAAACCAACATGTGCAGCGTGAACACATTTGATGAATATAAAGAGCAAGAGTCTCATCCACACTTTAATGATAAAAAACAATGGGCTCGAACGCCTACACAAAAGTCTTACCAATCGGTTGCAGCAAATATTACCAAAAGAAATTATGCACAGATGAGCTCTCCTATTCTCCTACATGCTTTCAACTTTATTAATGACAAAGGCACAAAGAAAGTGAACATTACTTTCTGTTGTAATTAGTGGCTCATGCTAAGGTGAGCAGCACTATTATGATTGCTCATATACAGGCTTAGGGGGTTTGTTCTAAACTTTGGCACACAGCATATCCGACAAGGTTTGTGTTATTTTTATAAGTACATATGATTTTCACCTGGAGGATGCTATAATGAGAGAAAATATCCCAGAATATACAGTGGGTACGGAAAGTATTCAGACCCCCTTACATTTTTCACTCTTTGTTATATTGCAGCCATTTGCTAAAATCATTTAAGTTAATTTTTTTTCCTCATTAATGTACTACAGCAACATGCTAAAAACCCTCAGTGGAAACATAAACAGATTATATTTATCTACATTTAGCATTTTTTTTATATACATATTATACGTTTTATTATTAATTTGAATTATATTTTTAATTGTACTTTAGGTTTTAGTATTTTATGTTCTCTTATCATTATTATTTATTATTATTATTATTATTATTTTATTTTATTTTATTTTAGTTGGTTGCCCAAGTTAACATTTCCAATTTTCCAAAGTTTTTCATTTAATATCTATATTTTACATAATTTATATAAGCCTTATTTCTATAAAAAAATGTTTTAGTTGTTAACAATAACAACAATGACATTTATATAATTTTCTTTTTAAATACTAATAACTATAATAACTAATATAATCCTAATAACTAATATAATCCTGATTTTTTGATTAGACACTTCTGAGCATTTACCTTGAGTTTTTTTCTCATATCTTTCGCATGTTGTTTTTTAATGGGAGTTTTTTTTATTAATTATTGCATTAAATTGTAATTTATTTTACACTATTTAGTTGTTTGTCGGCCCTGTCTTAGAAATTCATTTAGAACAAATTATAAGATTAAAACACACAAAAATAAAAGGCAATAGACAGAAAATACACATACAGCTGCAAATCTGAATACTATTAGTTCCTAATCAGAGAACATCACCATAATTATGTGTATATGCTAATTAATGCAAATTATTGTTTATCAAGCCATTGCATACATTTTGAATCCTAACATAGAAAAGAGAAAGTAGAAAGTAGAGGAGTCTGAAAAGTGGCATATTTTGAATATTACTTATTTTACAGATGCAGTCACAATAGCTGATGGAGAGGCCACACGCATGCAGGCGTGTGTGTGTGTTTTGAAAGCCTAACCTATCAGTGAATCTCTTAAATGTCATGTGTAGAGTACTGGAGAGGACTCTCTTTAGTGCAGCTCTCCAGAGGACTGCTCCTGATTTTATAACCCTGCACCCAGGACCTTCTGAAACCAGCTCTGCTCCACAAGAATCTGCTAGTATTATCAAGCAAATACACAAGTCTTTGTGTAAGAAAAAATACTGTTCCTGTGCCCGACAAAAGATAGATATGAAATAAATACACTTACTGTCAGACTCTGTTCCATGTTTTGTGTGTGTCTTGCTCCCCATGTGCCTTCCTATGCCCTTATTTAGTTGATTTCTTCCCAGGTGTTTCCCATGTTTAATTTCCATTGATCCCAGGTGTGTCTCGTCAGCACCTCCTCCTGTGTGTATAAAAGGTGTTCCCAGTCCCTAGTTCTCGGTCCGCTGTTCGTCTCCCTTGGTGCAAATAAAGTCTTGGTAAAAGCATTCTCCAGCGTCTCCTCGTTCCTCGTGTGTGTGTGTCATCGTGACAGAACAGCGGACCAAACAGTAAGCGGCACCCCCTCTCCCCGTTTTGATTTCCGTTTTTTGTAAGTTTTTGTTTTGCCCTGTTGAACGTCCTCCTGTGTTCGTCTCCCTTGGTTCCTTGGTGCAAATAAAGTCTTGGTAAAAGCATTCTCCAGCGTCTCCTCGTTCCTCGTGTGTGTGTGTGTCATTGTGACACTTACATTTACATACTCAATATCAACAACCTGTAGTTCTAAATCATGTTAAACAAACTATGCCACAGTACCTTGGGTGGAAATAAGTTGACGACTTGTTAAAAATGCTATTATTTACACGCACTCTCAGAAACAAAGGTACAAACGTTATCACTGGGTTGGTACCATTTCAAAAGGTAAACCTTTGTTCCTCATTTACCCCTAAAAGGTGAATATTAGTACTTTAAAGGTATATATTAGGTACATATTATCTCAAGTGTACATATAAGTATCTTAATGGTTATATTAGTACCTATTGAAAGGGTACTGCCCCAGTGACAGTTTTAGCAATTTTATTTATTTATTTTTCTGAGAGTGCAGGCTGCCTCTAAAAGCTTAGGGAGTTTACCTGTTGCCTTGCTAGCCTATCAGCCAATGGCTTTGCAGGCAGTGTTTGCCCATGTAATAAATGGACTTCTGAGACAGCATAATGGTTTAATGATCTACAACAAAACAGAGACAGCTTTGGTTCAAAAACAACTAAATATCAACACAGCCACAGCTAAAACTCAACATTAATAATCACAATCTTTATTCTAATTTGAAGAGCTGATAACATATCTGTGAAATTTTTCAGACAGAGTGAGATCAAAGGATGTGTTGAAGACAGTTTACCAGTTAGAGTAAAAAAACAAACAAACATTGTATTACTGTATTAAAAGCAGTGTATTATATTATGAGAAAGAGATGGACTGAGCGGGTGTGATTACCTGCATCTGATACAGCATTCATTCTTCAGCTCAATTTCATATTCACAATAAAACAGTTTGAATGTCTACCGAGGAAAGCGATATCTTTGTCGTACTGTCCTTTCATCTGTTAAGGGTGATATCCGATGACAGCGCTGCTCACTGCATTTGTTAACTGCGTCTTACAAGCTGTTATTAAACGTAAAAATAACTTCCTTGTTTACAACCCTGTTTCAGTCTCTTTCAATATAAAAGTCTTAAAAAAAACTGCACCAGTGGGGAAACGGTGGCATTACATTTGATTTAATTTATTTCTTTCCAACAGAGAGCATTAATCTGCCTTCATTCTTTGGATTTTAAATGTCTTCGCTGAGTTTGCTTAATTTAATTCATATAATGCATTCATTCAAAAATAAAATAAAATGTGTTGTTTTATCTATTTTTATAATTATTTTATATAGAAATAAATGTTGTAGAATTTAGAGATTAATATTTTTTAAAAAAGAGTTTTGAAAATACATGTATTTTATATAAATATACATGTTTGTGCAGACAGGTAGCTAATATTTAAATAAACATGAATGTTTGTTGAATCAAAAAAGTCACTTTTTCATTGGACAAGTGTGTTTGTTTATTAAAATATTAGCTATAGTATTCTATGCCCATTGCCACAGCATAGAAAATCAATCAGAATTACCCTGGAATTTTGCACAACCAAATTTTCTTCAGCAAATCTTTTTATGCATATCATATGCATCACACATCTTGTGTTTCTGCTTCTAGAAACTTCTGCTATTGACAAGTCTATGTGTAGTATTACATAATGCACACAACAGACCAGAGAGCAAGTTTCCTTAATACTTCTTACAAGAAAACAATAGATATTTGTGACCAGAAGGTGAAGCTTTCATAAACAGAGAGAGTGTGCAGACTGATTGGATTTTGATTTATCAGATACATCAGAGCAAAATAAGAGGCCAGCTGCCTCATATGGAAACACGCGCTAAAAATTCTCATCGCTTTCCTCAGCTTTTTAGATTTTGATTCAGTTTGCTCTGATTGTCTTGTCCTCTGTCCATGCCGTAAAAGTACAATTAAAGATTGAAAGACTGATACAAGCGGTTCATAAAAAAAGCTATTTGCTTAGGAATATCCGTTCCTTCAAGCTGCTCGCGGGGCACCACGCAGCATCAATAATGTTGAGAACAGTACTAAACATAATATCTGATACTCTGAAAGAAGTTGCACCATGCACTTCAGCATGCTGTATTTCAGTGTTAAACCATGCATCTTGTTCACATAAACCTAGAATCCAACCAAACATGCCCATAGAGGTCCATGAAGATGAATCGGGTAAAATAGGATTATAGTATTATGAAGGACCAATTAACATTTGAATGTGACTCTCAACTTAGGAATTAAATGCATAATAATCAATGCATCTGCAAAACTATGTCTATTCGAGCCTCTTTACAAACTGCCCTGTGCATTTTGCAATCAGAATACAATAGCATGAGCATGTTTGTTTCATTACAAGTTGTGAATGAGGTGTTAAAACAATGCAGATAAAATGTGCAAATGAACTAGGCTATCAGAGGACACAATTGATTCTTGGTGAACTCCCTCCTAAATGTGTCGTCTTATAGTGTCAGTGTCAATTTTATAGAAGGCATGATATGGATAAGCCTTTTATATGTGAAAACACTCATCATTCCATTATTTCAGCTGAAATACTAAAGTGTCAGTGAAGCTGAATTGGCAAATGTAAACCTCCATGGGACTTTCTGCTACTGTAATCTCTTCAGATTGTTTCCGCAAGCATGGTTTCTGAGTTGAAACACCATACTAGATGATTTCTTACATGACTTCTGCCAATAGCTGAAGTGAGCACCCCAGTACCAGATGACTCTCTCATATGCTGAACCAGCAATTCACCAGATTTTATTCTGTCCCTTCAGGAAATGACATTTAAGCACTGTTGGGTCTTCCTCTGCATTTTCAATTTAGCCGTTTTTTCCCTCCTTTCTCATGGGCTTATGTGCTCGCCCCTCAAATTCTTCTTTCTCTTTCTTTCTTTCTTTCTTTTCTTTCTTTCTTTCTTAATACTTTTATTCAGCAAGGATGCATTAAATTGATTAAAATAGACAAAGACATTTATAATGTTCTAAAATATTTCTATTTCAAATAAATGCTGTTCATTTGAACTTAATATTCAAAAATATCTGGAAAATATATCACGTTTTCCACAGATATATTAAGCAGCACAAGTGTTTCCAATATTGACAATGCAAGTCTCTTGATCAGCAAATCAGCATATCAGAGTGATTTCTGAAGGAACATGTGACACTGAAGACTGGAGTAATGATGCTGAAAATTCAGATTTGCATCACAGTAATAAATTATATTTTAGAAAACGGTTATTTTAAATTGTAATATTTTACTGCATTTATGACAAAATAAATGCCATTGTTATTTTACTGAGATACTAGTATAGTTAATATTTTGAATTAGGTTTTATTTGTATATTTTCTGCTTTCATGTTAATATTAGTTAAAGTTTGAGTAATTTTATTGTGCGTTTTAGTCATTTTTATTAGTTTTTGTTGTTTGTGCATATACCTATATAGCTTTAGCTAATAGCTAATAAAAATGTGAAATGTTGCCTTGGAAACTAGCTGAAATAATAATAATAATAATAATAATAATATATTATTATTATTATTAAAACCTACATATAGTAATTAACTTTTAGAATCTAATGCTGTATTTGATAAAACATATAAAATATCTTGAAGATCAGGTCAGGTATTGGGAAACCTGATAAGGAGTTAAAAGCCGGATGTGGTGTTTAGTGTGCTGATATCATTGGATTGGATTTCTATCAGTGGACTGGGCTGACGCTGACAGCGGTAGTCCTCAGGCAGAGCATAAATGGAGATGTGGTCACAAGTCAGAGATCAATGACAGGGATGAGCGGACATTTCACAGGATAGTCACTAAATGCCATCAAAGTACAGCCTCAAACATTGCCACCGAATTGAAGCGGCACCTCTCTGACCCGAACTCCAAAACTATATGTTGTGCGGTTTACAAAGCTAAAATTTATGGAAGGGTTGCTTTTCTGAACCCATTCGAGGTCAGTGTGCAAAACCTGGACCCTTGAATAATGGGAAACAGTGAAATGTTGTGATGAGTCATCTCTCACCCTGTTTCCTATATAATATATATATGGGTTTACACTTGAAGAAAACCTTCAACCTACAATATCTAATATAGCCTTCAAGATTATGCTTCCTGGACCACATGTACACAATGCTGCAAACATTACTCACTCACAATGGCCTCATTTGCAAGAAGATAATGCCGTCGTACAGACTGAACATCTGAAGAATGGTCTCATGAATGATATGACATCAAATACCCTTCACATGCATAAACTTAACACAACAGAACAGAAACCATATATACACTTTTTTCTGCATGTAATTCCTTCATTAATTTGAATTACTGTCAAACTTCCAGCAAGCAAAGCAAAATGTTTCTGATTAAATAAATTATGATTATGCGTGCATGTACAGTAAATATTTCTACGTTAAGAAGGCTAATGTGTGAAGTCCAGGTTTCCATTAGTACAACTGCATGTTGCATAATGGACTCCAAAAGTAGGTACTGCACAATGTTTAGATTCCAAACAAGAAAAATTATGAATGCACCAAGTGTTTATGTAAATGCACAGTAGGATCCATAAATCTGACATTATGCTGACAATATATGCTGATAATATAATTTATTAGATTTTTTAAAAAATTCAAATAGTAACATTTTACCAGTGGTCACAAACCTTTGGATTCTACTGTATAACATATTAGTTCACTACAGTGCACATTACTATATTCAGTAATATTTAATAAGTTGACAACTACTGGAGATTTGAGTGCCTAGAAAAAGCGCTATATAAATGTAATGAATTATTATTATTATTATTATTATTATAAAAACATCACAATAATCCGCAAGTAATCCACACCACTCCAATCCATCAATTAACATCTTTTGAAGCAAAAAGCTGTGCGTTTGTCATTAGGGTCTTTTAACTTAAAACTATTGTAATTCTGTACCTGTAAACTGCACTGAGTGAAGTACATTTTTATTTTTTAAACAGTTCATACTTCATCTGAAAATAATATACAATATAAGTTTATAGAGCAAGATCTGAAAATCTGAGCTTGATGAAAGAAAACTTGCTGAGTGGCAGCGAGTTACAGCGGCTGTCAACACATATACTTCAGAACACCAAATGGTTACTGAGATGAAAACAAATGGGCCGATCTAAAAGTTGTTGACTGAAGAAGTATTGGGAATATGAAAAGCTTTTACAGGATGTCAATAATGGCTGTGCAACACAGCAAGATGAAAAAGGGTTTACATGATATGTGCCACATAGATGGAAATCAAAAACACCATGGTAGAAAATAATATTGTGCATCGTATGAGCTTATGATTTTATTCTGATATGTCAGTGGAGTGCAGTTTTGCACAGGTTAGGAAAGCCTACTTACAAAAAAAAAAAATATATATATATATATATGTGTGTGTGTGTGTGTGTGTGTGTGTGCGTGTATATATTATTGTTATTATTATTATTATTATTATTACATATATAGTTTTGTAGCAATCACCCCAGCATGGTTAAGAAGACATACTAATGTTAAAATTAATCTCAAAGTGAGCATATAGTGTTTCTTCTCTTTTTCATTACACAAATGCATGCATTATTTACTTCCTGTCAACATACACGTATACTACTAAATTAGAGCATATCATATACAAAATAGTATATTTTGAGAACATTACTGCATTTTTGAGCTCAACTGAAGTGCTCAGTGTTTACAGAAACTGCTAAATCTACTGCTATTGTGAGCCATTTGAAGGATTATACCTTTCCATTGTTACCGTGACACCATAAAATTAATCTGATGGTGTAACATTAACATTAATTCTTCCTGTAATAGAAAGAAAAGGAATCTCCTGAGCACTAAACTAGGATTTATGGCCAGTCAGGAATGTAGCAGGCCAAACGCATGTGAAATAATGAGTCAAAGTCTCAGTAATTTACCAAAATGAAGGCAACTAAACCAGACTTTTCAAGTTAGTTTCATGATAGTATAAACACAAACAGCCACAGGGAGTTTTGCATTTTCAGCTGTTTTGTTTAGGTGGTGCAGTGTGCTAGTTCACTATGCTAGTTTCTGATTTTATATCTATGCGAAGTATTGATAAATTATCCACACTAAGCTTGTTTTTGACAGGGCTGCATTAAAGCAAACTTGTTCACGTAATCACTGGTTTCACTCACGGATAGCCATTTTGCTTTGTGTTGCATTAGCTATTGGCTAACGCTGGCACAAATTTGAAAGTTTGTTTTGAAGGCTTTTATTGTTCAGGGTCTCTGGGACTCCAAACAATGAGGAAGTAAAATCAATCTCAACAGAACATGAGCATCTGCAGAGGGCTGCTATAGAGGAGCTTTCAGACCTTCCATGTAAACTGAGACTTGCAAATAAAGAGGTTTGTTCTTAAAACAGTTCATATGACTGCCTTACCTCTGTCTTCCCTTCAACAGTCGCTGCTCAGCTCAACCTTGGCTTCCTGTGAGCGTCTCTGTTTCAGTCCCTCATTTCTTTCTGCTTCCATCTGACCACATGACAGTTGGCTTTAATCAGCATAATCTCAATTTTAATTCCCTTCCCATTAACCTTCTGCTATCATTTGTTTTACCATTACAGACTAGCTTAATTGCTTTCATGGCTAAATTCGAGTTTATTTCCAAATCATAGCCAAGATAGCTTTTGTTAATTAGCGGTTTGGTATTTCCCTCACAGCTCACAGATTGGCCCAGAGGTGTTGAGTAAAGCCTGAAGTGGGTTATCTGAGAGATGGATTTATTCGGCTAAACTCGGAGATGTTGACAATTTCACAAAAATGGAATGAGGCCTTATAGAGGAATAGTTCACCCAAAAATGTAAATGTTGACATAATTTACTCACCAACATGCCATCCATCTAGATGTCATATATGCATGCCATACAGATTCATATAGATTTTTTTTTCTTTTTACTAACTCTAATGGTTTTACATGCATATAAGTGAATCATGCCAACATTTTAATTTGTATGAACTACTTTTATTCTAATTTTAGAAACTGGCAGAAAAAAAAAAAGATAATTTTGAAAAGAGCTGTTTGGACATTCTGCCTAACATATTTTGTGTTTCACAGAAGAAATAAAATAATATGGTTTAAAGCAATGAATCTATATCTACATCTACACTTTTAGATAAAAGACCTCGCGAATCTTAAACACCGAATGTTTTATAGTCTGAGCCACAAATGGCTATAACATCTTACAGCACTGGAGAGACTTTGTTTAGCAGATAAATGTGCAGGTAGTTGAGAAGAAAGACTTTAATCCCACAAAATAGACCGTCTAATCGATTTTTCACTCCCCCTTGAAGTGGCTCCCATGAAGTATACTCATACCTGCTCTATAATCAATCAGCTTCACAATTTACACTTTGCTTTGCATTTCTGTGAGGATATTGGGTTATGAATAGATTTTAAACTGCTGTCCAATAGTTGCTGGCCTGAGGTTGAAACACTCATTGATCTGATGGCACACAAAGGATACTGATATCAAGTTTCTGCTGAATGCATGTCACTTCCTGTAGCTATGACTTGTCTAGCACAAGCATATTAAGTTGTGGCTGCTTGTGGAGTTTATATATGCATATATGCTAATTTGCATATATTTGATACAGCAGTTTGTTCTGGTTCTCAAATTTGATTGGGCAGTTGGTGTTCCCCGAGTGTTGATGAACATTTTCAGTTTATATCACTCTTCTTGTCTGTGTTGTGGGGATTTTTTTTAGCAAGTTACATTGAAATTTTTGAATGCAGCCACTGAATCATTCATTCAATCCAAATCATTCAAAAACACTGAATCATTTGGAAACCAATAAATAGTTTTTATGAGAGTCATTCACACAATAGATTAATTCAACAACACTGATTGGTTTAAGAAGGGACTTTCATTATGAATGAGTCATTGAATCATTCACAGTGGATTTGTTCAAAAACGGTGGAACGCCGTTTCTTGGAGATGAACAGTTTATTCTGCTGCTATTGTGCTTGAAACTATTTTCATTGGTGGACCAATAAATAAATAAATTAATAAATAAATACAATATCGTGACTAAAACGTGTCTGGAACTGTCGTGCAGTATAAAGGCAATATCGCACTAGCAATAATGCTGTTGGTCTGAAATTCCATCCAGAAACTTTGCTCCAATCAATATAGCTTTATCTTTCTAAATATTTATGTAAGTAGTTACCAAGGAGACAAGTGCCAGTGAAGAGTTTGAAGCAACAAAAGAAAAATCTAGTTAAATGTCACGTGAGCAGAGTATTTTTTTTATTGTACGTCATTTCCAGTGAAACAATGATTTTGTCAAATTATAAAAAATGTGCCAAATATAATTTAATTATGCATATTTACAGTACATCGAATGTTAGCTATAAAGTAGCTACAGGATATTTTGTTTGCCATTTTTAAGATAATTAATACTCATTTCCATCACAAAATGATTTGCAATGTGGTGTCCATTACATTCCTAAAAATAAAGGTTCTTTAATGGTTCCATGAAGAACCATTACACTCATGGAAGCTTTCCATTCAATAAAATGTTTTTTATAGTGGAAAATTATTCTTTGGATTGTTAAAATGTTCTTCACACTAAAAAAGTTCCTTTAAGAACTGTTCACTGAAAAGGTTTTTTTTTTTGGGGGGACCCAAAATGGTTAATCTATGATGTTAAATCCCTCTTTTGGAACCATATTTTTTTTAAAGAGAATAAGCTCACAGGGGTTATACAGTATCCACTGTTGGACACTGTTAATAAACAAATTAAATAAATCCGTGTGTGTGATAAATATGTTTTAAAAGTTTAATTTATAAAAGCCCACAGGACCAAAAGTGTTCGTAGTTGATGAAAAACCCAAAAACAAAGAAACAGTACTTGCATAAAAAGATTAACAAATTGAGAGAGAAAAAGATAGTAAAAGACAAAAGTCTGAATGAGAATGAAGAACCATTACACTCATGGAAGCTTTCCATTCAATAAAATGTTTTTTATAGTGGAAAATTATTCTTTGGATTGTTAAAATGTTCTTCACACTAAAAAAGTTCCTTTAAGAACTGTTCACTGAAAAGGTTTTTTTTTGGGGGGGGACCCAAAATGGTTAATCTATGATGTTAAATCCCTCTTTTGGAACCATATTTTTTTTAAAGAGAATAAGCTCACAGGGGTTATACAGTATCCACTGTTGGACACTGTTAATAAACAAATTAAATAAATCCGTGTGTGTGATAAATATGTTTTAAAAGTTTAATTTATAAAAGCCCACAGGACCAAAAGTGTTCGTAGTTGATGAAAAACCCAAAAACAAAGAAACAGTACTTGCATAAAAAGATTAACAAATTGAGAGAGAAAAAGATAGTAAAAGACAAAAGTCTGAATGAGAGGGAAAGAGAAAGCCAGACAGAGAGAACAAAAATATCATTAACAGCTGCATTTAGAGGTTTCCAAGGTCAGTCGGCAGAGCAACAAAATCCTGTTCACAGCCTCCACTCGCTAAATTACAACTGCTGGAACGTTTGGTAAAATAATGCATTTTTGCAGTTTACTCAGGCTGGCTGAAACCTGCAATTTTTCTCCCTCATTTTGGTAAAACACTGTCATTACAGTTTTCATTTGTAGACAAGATCGATAATGGCTTAAACAGAGGAATTAAACCTACTCTTCTTCTCAGTGGAGTATGACAAATGTGAAGGGTTTAATTACTGTATGATGTAATTGTACTATTTAAACAAAAAATAATAATAATAATACTAAAACCATCATGACAGGGAAACTATCACTTAGTATAGTATCAGATCTGTCTCTTATAATTTCAAACAAGTCACTTATTTAAAAAATGCTTTGAAATGTGTTCAGTTGTTCTGTACTGAGCTGCAGTATGTCAGGTGAAATCTCATGTTAACAGAAATGCATTGCCTCCAGGAAGATTAATGTGATTTGTATTATAATATGCTTGATCATTTGATTGCAGATGAATCTGCCCTTGTGTGTTTGTGTAATTAAAGCATGTAATGCCGCATGCATGAGGTATGTGAATGTGAAAGTGTGCAGTGGAGCGTGTGCATCTGCCTTAATGTATGTTTGTGTGTATGAGAATGAATCCACAGACAGAGGCTGATAAAAGGATGTATAGAGGACAGGCGAATCATACTGTTTATATAAATAACTCAGTTCATGTAAGTCCATGCATTGTCTTGTCTGTAGCAAAATATTTTGCATACTATGTTGTTCATTACTTTGTTTTCAACTTATATAAATTAGCTGTCACCCTAATTAAAACCTTCATGTTTTTTTTTTTTTTGAAAGCATGTAATGCCGCATGCATGAGGTATGTGAATGTGAAAGTGTGCAGTGGAGCGTGTGCATCTGCCTTAATGTATGTTTGTGTGTATGAGAATGAATCCACAGACAGAGGCTGATAAAAGGATGTATAGAGGACAGGCTGAGTGTGATTGAATGACAGTTTATGCTGCTATGATAAGCCTCATTTATAATGGCTGCCCAAATGGGGCCCCTGGGCCCTCCCGCCTTCAAAAGAGCCCCCATCATTACAGACTGACTGATGACGGGACGAGCCGAGCAGACATCATCCTCTTCATTTTAGATTTATGATACGGTGGAGTCACTCATTCTTCTGTCTCCTCTGATGAAGGGAAAGCACATAGATGATATTCATGGAAGGAGCTCAGCATTTCAATGTACAAAACAAAATTACCAGGTATTGGTACCTGAATCTATAAACGTCTGATTATTGATATATACTGTATTTATATAGGAGTGTGTGTAGATATTGATTACATATTTGTGGAAATGTGATTTTTTTTTTTTTTTGCAAGATTCTTTGCAACATTCTAAATATTTATAAGAAAAATTAAATTATGAAAAATTTAAAAAAATCCATTATGAAAAATGGATATATTGATAAACATATATATATATATATATATATATATATATGTATATATTGTATTGAGGCAATTGAGGCAATAACTCTCTCTCTCATATTGGAAGGTTCAGTAAATTTTATTGGATCAGTTCGAATCATACTGTTTATATAAATAACTCAGTTCATGTAAGTCCATGCATTGTCTTGTCTGTAGCAAAATATTTTTCATACTATTTTGTTCATTACTTTGTTTTCAACTTATATAAATTAGCTGTCACCCTAATTAAAACCTTCATGTTTTTTTTTTTTTTGCTTGTTTTCTCTAGCATTGGTTTTGTATGTTGATTTCAAACACAAAAAAAATAAATTTCAAATAATGTTTTTTTTTTGTTTGGTTTTTGCAGCTTGGTAAACAAGTGAACACAATCAGATCACACTAGCATGGATTCATAAAAGTGTCAGCTAGATAATTAGGGCAAACTTTGTTCTCAGGAGAAGGGTATTTTCATCAGTATCAGTCTGGGGCAAGTTGTCACATGTTTTTAAAATTGTGTTGAGTAAATTGGGCAGTGGAGATCTTTAAAGGCTTTTTGTTGCCAAGACTGTAAGGTGTGCATTTATATAGAAATTGACTGAAATAATGAAAAAAAAAAAAAAAACTATTCCCTTATTCTATAACTACTTTACAATTTCACACTGAGTATTTGTATGCTCACCTCATCACACAGAACATCAATGACTCACAGAGCAACCTGTTTAATTCACTCACACTGCAAATAACATATTTAATCAAGCAGAGAAATGTGTTAGTTGCAATGGACAAGCTTTATTGACCCTTTCTGCCATAATCTGACTGTGAGGTTTTGTTCTGTTATATGTCTGTTCTGAGATCAAAGGTTTAGGATGTGTTGTTTGAAAACACCAATTAACTGCCTCCTTTGTTTTGGAAAATTCCACAATTCCCGTTAGCAAATGAGATTTCTGTTTTTACTCATGCCATTCAATGCAAATATGTGATATTGCCCTTATGCCTTCACTTAACAACAGAGGATCGTGCAAAGTTGTAATTGAAAATGTTTTACACCTCATATCTGTTTATATTAGCACTTTCTGTCTGTCTGTCTGTCTGTCTGTCTATGATTTCATTAATCATGATCATCATTTTATGATTACAGCATAATTTGTAAACTAATACATGTTTGACATTTGTTTCTACTTCCTTACATTCAAATTCTGAATCCTGTTTGCTTCAATTCAAATCAAATTCAGGAACTGAATTGGAAATTAAAATGCACAATTTGTTTGAAAAAGTTTGTAACAAAAACAAATCTTTGAAACAAATCTTGCTTTAATCAAGCAGAGAAATGTGTTAGTTGCAATGGACAAGCTTTATTGACCCTTTCTGCCATAATCTGACTGTGAGGTTTTGTTCTGTTATATGTCTGTTCTGAGATCAAAGGTTTAGGATGTGTTGTTTGAAAGCACCAATTAACTGCCTCCTTTGTTTTGGAAAATTCCACAATTCCCGTTAGCAAATGAGATTTCTGTTTTTACTCATGCCATTCAATGCAAATATGTGCTATTGCCCTTATGCCTTCACTTAACAACAGAGGATCGTGCAAAGTTGTAATTGAAAATGTTTTACACCTCATATCTGTTTATATTAGCACTTTCTGTCTGTCTGTCTGTCTATGATTTCATTAATCATGATCATCATTTTATGATTACAGCATAATTTGTAAACTAATACATGTTTGACATTTGTTTCTACTTCCTTACATTCAAATTCTGAATCCTGTTTGCTTCAGTTCAAATCAAATTCAGGAACTGAATTGGAAATTAAAATGCACAATTGGAGCAACAGTTTGAAACAAATCTTGCTTAGCAAGTTAAAGTTAACTTGAACCAGCCAGCTAAATAACAACATAGGTTCATCTCAATAATCCACAAGTAATCCACACGACTCCAGTCCATCATTTAACATCTTGTGAAGTGAAAAGCTGTGTGTTTGTAAGAAACAAATCCATCAAGACATTTTTCAAACCATCGCTTCTGGCTAAAATATGAGTCCTCGGTCCATAATATTGCTTTCACCAGTGAAAAACATCTCATCTGAATCAGGAGAGAAATGTGCACATATCAAGTACTGTTTACAAGTGAAAACAGTCCAAAACAGTTCTAACCAAATATGTCACTGGAGGAAGTATTATTATGGATTATGGACTGGCATTTTGGCCAGAAGCGACAGTTTGAAGTTAAAACGTCTTAATAATGGATTTGTTTCTTACAAACATGCCGCTTTTTGTTTCACAGGATGTTAATTGATGGATTGGAGTGGTGTGGATTACTTGTGGATTATTGTGATGTTTTTATCAGCTGTTTGGACTCTCATTCTGACGGCACCCATTCACTGCAGAGGATCCATTGGTGAGCAAGTGATGTAATGCTACATTTCTCCAAATCTGTTCTAATGAAGAAATACACTTCTACATCTTGGATGGCCAGAGGGTGAGTAAATTTTCAGCAACACAAGGCCACACATTAAATTGATTGAACAATTCTAGCTTGCAGTGCAGCTCCATGCATGAAGCGACTGTGGATTGTGTGCTTATTTGTTTCTCGTCTTCTCTCATACAGTTGTGTTTGACACAGTAATTTCACAACACTGATCAAAAGAGCCGAGAGCTGTTTGTGAGCATTTAAAGAGACGCCTCTAACTTTGTTTCTCTCTTTTCTCATTTGCACGAGCCTCACAAAAGTTGTTCATTACAAGGTGAATGTTCGTCTCTGGTGTGTGTGATAATCCGTTTGTGTCCGGATTTCATGCCTGCTATCTGTATCTGCCACGGGTCCACCCGCGCTGATTGAGTTGGTGTGGTTAATCAGATCGGAGCTGCTTGTTTACAATGTGTGTTTAATTGAGATAAAAGTGATGGATGTCCTCTCTGTGTGAGTGAGATCTGTGTGAAGTGTCTATAGTTGCTCTGTTGATTAGGACTCTAATCTACATGTATATAGACGACGCACTTACTGACACATCTAACATCTACAAACTAGCATTCCCCTCTCTGCCACAGTTTATCATTGGAATTAGAGTAATGAGCGGGAATAGAACAAAGTCAGTTCACTCGACAGCCATCCTGGTAACATACAGACAACAGTCCATATCTAAAATGTCAAAACTGTTTGTCAAGATTATATTTCATATCAGCAATAAAATCTGACTAGTAGAATAGTAATAGAAAAGTAGCCATGTTATTTTAGTATTCATTAATATTTTGAATTAGCTTTTATTTTTATATTTCAGTTTTAATTTTAGTTTAAGTTTTGTCATTTTTAGTTTTTATATATTTATATATACCTTTATTTTTTTAAATTTCAGTTGTAGTAATTAAACTTTATTTCATTTTACATTTTTGTTTAAGTACAGTGTTAAGAGTTTTTTTTGTATTGTTTATACAATATTTTAGTATTCATTAATATTTTGAATTAGATTTCATTTTTATATTTTCAGTTGTAATTTTAGTTTGTTTTAGTAATTTAGTTTCATTTTAGTTATATATATATATATATATATATATATTCCCCCTTTTTATTTCAGTTTTAGTAATTGTAGTAATTAATTATTTCAATTTTTTAAGTATTAGAATCATAAACAGTGTTGTTTTCGTATTATTTCTACAATATTTTAGTATTTATTAATGTTTTGAATTAGCCTTTTTATATTGTTAGTTTTCATTTTATTTTAAGTTTTAGCTATTTTATGTTTTTGTCATTTTTAGTTTTTTATATTTATATATATATATATATATATATATATATATATATATATATATATATATATATATATATATATATATATATATATATATATATATATATATATATATATATATATATATATATATATATATATATATATATATATATATATATATATATATATATATATATATATATATATATATATATATATATATATATATATATATATATATATATATATATATATATATATATATATATATATATATATATATATATATATATATATATATATATATATATATATATAGCTTTGTTTATTTCAGTTTTATTCATTTTAGTAATTAAACTTATTTCATTTCAAAATTATTTTAAGTATTACGTTTTTTTAAGTTTTCCATTATATTTATAATTTCAGCTCTATTTCAATTACCAAAACATATTATTTTATTTTAACTTTATTTATTTATTAATTTTTTTAATAGTTTTAGCTTTAGTTAACAAAACAAAAGCAAATGTTGCTTCTTTAACTCAAATCATGTCAAGTCAAGTTACACAATCTGCACAATCTGTAGTAAACAAAGTCAAAAATCTTTTTGGAATCTGTAGATTATAAAATTATTAGAATAGATTATAAAATATTAGAATAGAATTTGAGAACATAGTAGAATAGATCAAATAGAACTGAGTAAAAAAGAAGAGAACAGAAGTGAACAAACTAAAAAAAAAGACTGAACAAACAAATGTGTAAACTAAACAGAATAGAACCATATGTAACAAACAGAACAGAACACAATAAGAATTGAACAGAACACAACAGAAATGAACAAACAGAATATAATAGAGGACTATAGTGAACAAAGCAAAACAAACATTGATAGAGCAGATCGCAATAGAAAATACTAGATTATAAAAGAACTAAAAAAAAAAAAAAACTGATCTGAACAGAATATAATGACACATAATGGAACAGAACACAAAATAAATAAATAAACAGAACAGAAAACTGTGAATATGATAAATGTGCTCCTGGTGTGAGCTCGGCTGCCAGTTATCCTTTACATACCGCCGCACAAATGAATGACGGGGAAAGACAGCTTTAGAGCAGGACACAGAGAGACAGAAACAACAAACAAGACGTTTCTCGAAAAGTGAAACTTCAAATTGCGGTGATACGATGTCTTAATGATACTCAGAAACAGGCGAAGAACTTCCTTTCAAACTTCCTGCAGCTCAGTTCAGCTCTCTCTCATTACGGAGCCCCTGAGGTCCCCTATATAGTGCTGAGGTTGACGTGTTTAATTTCGTTGTGTCGTGAGCTCAGAGCTCCATGTCAAACAGGGTCAGTGTGTGGGCTCCTGGGGTCCACTAACTCCATATGCAAGCTTCAGTTGCACTGAAGTTTGTTGGAACAGGCTGTAATTAGCAAGTTTGCATACTGTTCAGTGCTGCTGTGCATTTGAGCACAGGGCTGATCTGGTCTGGGTCACTTGTCAAGACTGCGTCTATATGTTTACACACTCGAGATATTAGTATTAGTATTCATATAACTTGATTACACACCGGGCCGGTGGAGGTGGTGCGGTCTGAGACAGCACAAGTTGATCACTAGGAGCCTTAAAGGGGACACACACCAGACCAGAAGTGCCATGCAGCATCACGGGTATGAAAAAGCACCGGTATCAGAAAAAAAAGGTACAAAGCTGTCACTGGGGCAGTACCTTAATGTACAAAAACAAAAAAAAGGTACAGCTTTGTACCTTATTTACCCCTAAATGGCAAATATTAGTATATTAAAGGTACTTTAAAAGTGCATATTATTTTGTTTTTTGAAAGGCTACAGCCCCAACAGAATGTATTGTTCTGTAAATGTAACACACACATAGCATTTTTTTTCCAAGCACATTTTTACAAATTCCAAACCACATCAATCTTATTAAGTACTATAAATTTTGCATATATTAACCAGGGCTAGAAGTGAAAAAAAAAAACTTATATTCAGATTGGCAGAATTATTAAGCAGGTTTTCTTTTACAGGTAATTTTGAACCTGTCAACCTATATCAATTCATCTAACATGCACATACATTCTCACTCCTCACTTTTTCACAAGGAAGTTCTTACGCACTTTTCTTTGTTCTCAGACATGCAAAATTCCCGGCTACAGCTGTAATGAAAATTTAATGGCAGCTGAGACATGTTCTGCTCAGGGTTTGTGTTATGCAGGAGACAGTCAGAAATTTAACGAACATTTGGAGAGCGAGTGACTGCTTGAAAACCCAATGAGGGCTTCTCCGATATTCAGCATTTCACACTCGCACAAGTGCAGAGCAGTTCAGCTGAGCATGAGTGTGTGCTGGTGGGGTTTTCTTACAGCATCGTCTCAGTAGGAGTCTAGTTTAATGAAGCACTTAACACATGCAACGTTTTCTAGGGAATACTGAATATTAACGGGTCAAAGATTTCACAAGCTCAGTCATATCAGTGCAAAGAAAGGAAATAAAGCTTATATCATTGCTTTGAATTTAGGCCACTATGAATGTTCTCGTAGCAAGGCCATCGTTGATGACAAAGTGACTAGGTTTTCCTGAGTCATCACAGCTGAAATGAAAGCCAGCATGTTTTGTATATGTCAAGATTTGGTCAGGATGTTGAAGAACATACAGTAACCAGCAGAAAAGAAAAGTAAACACTAGGTTAAACAAGAGCCAGATGTCACATGCATTTCATTTAACAGTGTTAAAAATATTCAAATTTAATGATGATGATAAAGGTAACGTAAATGTAAACAATAGATTAAATTTAAGATGTATAATTAAATATTCAAATATCAGATAATTTATATTGAATATCAACTGATAAACCAATAATCAATAAATGGCAGATTTAAAGTACATAGCAAAAATATTTTTTCTATTAATCAAAGTATCTCGGAAAAAAAAAAAAGTTTTCCACAAAAACGGTTGGCAAGATTGATCATTTTAAATTGCAATAATATATATATATATATAAAAGGAAATGCAGCCTTGATGAGCATAAGAGACTTTAATCTTAAATATTCCAAACTTTTGACCACTAGTGTGTACCAATATATTGTGCACCTCTAATTACAAAACCAATTATAACTGCTTACATAACCCTACCCAATAAAAGCCCCATGATACCTTAAGAAACACTAAAACAAACAAACATAAACAATCTTAGGGGTCATTCACATAGAAATGTGTTCCTGCATTTAAAAACATGTAGAGAAGTGGAATGAAAAAGGACGCAGGTGTCTCGAGGCGCGGGCTACTTTTAACCTGGACACGGCCCGGATCAGGCCCCTGACCTCTACACTGATGGGATATGGCACTGGCAGTCAGCTCTCCACTCGTCTGTGTGACCCGCAGTATTCCTGCAGCCGTTTCATTTTCATTACAAATGGCGCTTGGTCAAGACAGAGTTGTGGGCAGAGGGAGAGGCTTTTTAATTGGCTGGGTTGATGGAGGTAAGCGTTCCTGTTGGCTGTGTATGCGAGACATGGATCTGATGCAGTCCCAGGTGAGCACGGGAGGCCAGGAGCTTTTAAATCTCAGAGCAATTTTAGAGGCAACAGAAGCAAGTGCTGCTGGATAACAGAGGACTTGTCACTGCTTACCCAGATGCCTATTAGTTGCCATTTCTCTCTCCAATCTCCCACTCTCTCTCTCTCCCTCACATTTATCCTTCTCCTCTCGGTTTCTCTCTCTCAATACCAACCAAAGCCATGGAAGAATAATTCAAGAATGCTTTGAGAAGCAGATATATCCACCGCCTCAATCATTCTCACTGCCAATGTGCATGCGCAAGCCCTTTTTCCGTCTGTCTCTTGCTCTCGTTCATTCGTTAATTCTGAGTAGAGTGCGCAGGATGCAGCTTGACCTGATTGATGAAGTGTCTGGTTCAGATGAACCTGATGGATGAACTGTCTGGGTTCTTTCTTTCCAAAGAAAAGCAAAACAGAACGATAACTCATGGCTAAAGAATAGAGCTAGGTGGGCTGCCATCCAAACCTTCAACCTGAGACTAAAGCCTTTTTCTATTCAATTTAAAAGAAAAATAATGAGTCGAGCTGATTAATTTTTCAACAGTCTCCCTTAAGAAAAATCATAAATGAGGTCTGTTTAATAACTCAATTTGTTCTAAACACCAATGAGATTAAATGTAGTGCAAATGGCTTGAAGAACGATAACTCATGGCTAAAGAATAGAGCTAGGTGGGCTGCCATCCAAACCTTCAACCTGAGACTAAAGCCTTTTTCTATTCAATTTAAAAGAAAAATAATGAGTCGAGCTGATTAATTTTTCAACAGTCTCCCTTAAGAAAAATCATAAATGAGGTCTGTTTAATATCTCAATTTGTTCTAAACACCAATGAGATTAAATGTAGTGCAAATGGAGTTTTTTTGCTTGAAGTCAACATGAAACGGCATCAGTAACCTGCTTAAATTCTGCAATTTGGCTTATATTTGACTAAATAAGCATATTCAACAAGATAAAAAAAAGGGGAAAAAAATAGGTCGGGACTTCCATTAGGAATGGGCTGAATTGTGAAAAAGTGTTGTTTTATACATTACCAAAAGAGAAACCTAAAACAAAGACTAAAAAGCTGGTTATTGGTTAGCGTATGTGCTATGTGAAAGCAGCTGTTAAATTGCATTTCATGTGTATTAAGCCTATAAAGCCTACTATATTAGACTACGTTTGATACGCAATTTATCTATCATCTGTCCGTCCATCCATCATCAACATGATCAAAATGTTGCTGAAAAACCTGTTATAACCTGTTAAAGCTATAAAAAAATTCATCTTACTCTTTTTAACCATATAAATATCTGCATAACATTTCAGAAAAAAAAAAAAAAAAATACAAGTTTACAATTCTTAATGTAATCAATCAAGTCAAGTCAAGTCAAGTCACCTTTATTTATATAGCGCTTTTAACAATACAGATTGTGTCAAAGCAACTGAACAGCATTAATTAGGAAAATAGTGTGTCAATAATGCAAAATGACAATAGTAAACACTAATTTTCCAGTTAAAGACAGTTCATCATTGAATTCAGTGATGTCTTCATTCAGCTCAGTTCATAGTATCATAGTATCTGTGCAATCAAGGCGACGATATCGCTGGAAATGAAGTGTCCCCAACTAAGCAAGCCAGAGGCGAATCAACTGGGTAAGTATGGTGATATCTATTATTTATTTATTTATAAATAACCTATTCACCTGGGTTGTCTTACCTTAATGCGAAATGATACATGCATAATGTTCATAATGACCTGATAGCTTTTTAGTCTGAAAATATGCAAAAATATGTAATTTTCAGACTAAAAAGCTATCAGGTCATTATGAACATTATGCATGTATCATTTTTTCCCTGAAATGTTATTTCAAATATTATGCATATTTATCAAATTAAATATGCACTAATTTGCATACATTTCCAGGACAGAAATCTGAACATTGGCTTAAAGTCAGGTTCAAAATTCTTGTTTAATTTTGTTGACTTACCGTATTAGAAGTTAAAAGGTTTTTACAGAGAGGATCTCTTTTTATTGCTCTACCCTTTTGTAAAAAATCTTCAGTATAGATAATATAACAAACTGATAAAACAGTATTTGCAGATATGTATTGTGATTGAAGTCTACAGATGCAAATAGATAAACACTTAAAATAAAAATTTAGAAGTGTATTTTGGATATTTTCTTTCCACTAGTCTGAAATAACATGATATGAAATGCCAAATAGCCCTAAATCTCAAATGAACCAGTGCATGAAAAGAAAAAAGCAAAACAAGCAAACAAAAAAACAATGATTTTGCCTGTAGTGCCTTGCCTTAAATCTTTTCAAGTTCAGACTAGTTCAGACGCTTTCCACATTTAAAGTTCTATACTTTTATTGTACGTGAATTGTCTAATCTGTTTCTATTTCTCTATTTCTAATTTTAGGATAATCACAAGCAGTATCATTTGTCTGTGGACTAACTTCACTGCAGTTCTATGAGATGTGATATATATACCAACACACAGCAACATGTAGCTGCTTTGTAATTCATGTTTTAAATTCAACTCCTCTCAACACCTGTGCCTTTGACGCCTCTCGCTGGAGATGTAATCTGGTTTTCTTTCACCAGCAGCATCACTGACATTGAAATTCCTCTCGTTCAGTGGTTGGGTTTGCTGTCACAAGTCATTTGTACTGAGGGAATGGAAAACAGCAATCAAACACAAAGCAGGGAGCGGCGCAAATTAAACCAAGCAAATGTAAATGAACGTATAACAAGAGAAGCATTAAAGGGCTGCGGTGCTGCGGGAGAAACACAGAGAAACCAGGACCGCTTGCTTTAAAAAAAATTCAAAGAACAATCTACCAAACTTACTTCCCCTCTGGGAGAGGGACAGTGGTTACCTTGACGACCACAGTGAAGTGTTTGTGGAATAACTGGAGAGCTGAGGCTTTGGTTATTAAAGGCTCGCTCCTCGTGTCCGATTTGAAATACAGAACAATAATAGTGCGAGGCAGGCAAAACCATGCAATGACCATTATATAGAACTCTGAAATCCAATAAATAACACAGCCCAATCAAAAACAAACACGTCCTATATTTACACACACAGCCTGTTTATATAAAATATATTTATTTATTTGTTAACTCCTTTCTGTTTCTGGAATAAGGTGTTAAAACACATTTTTACATTTTTAGAGTTTTCACATTTTCAGTGTTCTCCCTTATAGCATATCATATTTGTTTTAATTATTAATATTTTTTTATAATATATATATATATATTTTTTTTGCAAAAATGCTTCTTAAAAAAATATTTTCCCACATCGTTTATATATTCACACACACACACACACACACACACACACACGCACTCTTTTTACAGTTTAACGTTACAAATATTTAACGCAATTAATGCAGTGGCGGAGCTAGGGTTGGCCACCCCACTCACAACTGCTGCTTCTGTCTCTTTTTTTTCTTGACAAGAATTGTGTTTATTTTGATGCAGAACATCTTTATGACCACATCAAACTAGAGACTTTTCAGACACGCACACTACTTCACCTCAGCGCCAGGCACTAGTCAAACGAGTGCGGAACAGACACAGGTGACGAGCTTTAGTAGAACAACAGTGAACTGTGGTCAGATGAGACGTTGTCAGGCCATATGTCAGTAAAAACAAATTTTCCTCTCCTTTCAGCCATTATAATTAAAAACTTTTTTTAACATTAAAAACTCGCATAGCGTGTGTGAAGTTTTGAGCACGCAGGCTCTTCATCAGACCACCAGTCTGATGAAGAGCCTGCGTGCTCGAAACGTCACACACGCTATGCGACAGTTTTTTAAAATACATTTTTGATACTTTTGGAGCTTTAGTGTTGCTGACTTTACATTTAAAAAATTGTTCTCGTTATTTATATTAAAATTAAGTGTTTGATAACTTTATTCAATTTCTGTATATTTCCTACTGGTTGAAGGGCACAGGTAAATATTTACATTTACATTTAGTCATTTAGCAGACGCTTTTATCCAAAGCGACTTACAAATGAGGACAATGGAAGCAATCAAAATCAACAAAAGAGCAATATGCAAGTGCTATGACAAGTCTCAGTTAGCCTAATGCAGTACATGTAGCAAGGTTTTGTTGTTGTTGTTGTTTTAAATTATATAATGAAATTTGCCATTTATTATAAATTTATTATTATTATAATTTATAGTTTATGTGAAGACTGTTTTAAGTTCATTTTAAGTAGTTTAAAGTTCACTTAAATTAGAAGTTGTTATTTTTCAGTCTAATAAATGTTAACATTGATAGCTGTCAATTATACTGTAATGTTGAATGGCTAGTCAATAGTTAAATATTAGGGGAAAAAAATTATTTCCTAGAGACATCAGTAGTATTGTTCCCTTTCAAGGGAACTTCGAACTGCGTCCTCTAGGGGTCGCTATGGGGAACACCTCGTCGTGACCCGTGTCTGAAGCATACATTCAAAAAACACCAACAACACGTTGGCCGGCGACAGCCCATGACGTCACTACCGGTGCGACTATAATATAATTAGGCGCCGGGAGAACACGTCATTCTCTTCTTTGTCTTCACTGACTGTTTTGTTTGAAGCGTGCATTTCTGAAGAAAATGGTAAGAGCGATCTCTATTTATCTCATGATGTGTGCATCCGTGTCATCGTTATTTGACACCTGATGACACACACGATCTATGCATTGTTTGTTCGGGCGAAGAGCACGCACGCGATGTCCTCGAGGGGGCAATCTGCGTTCACTGCGAGCATTTTCCAATGAAAAAGCTCCGCTCTCGTTTGTCTCTCTTTTCGAGGAAAGAGGGGCAGCCATCTGCTTCCCGCGGTTCAGGACCCGCCGCTGCTGAGGCACGGAGGAGAATGAGCTTGTGGGGATCGCAGGTGGATCTGGCCGATGAGTTTAAAGAGGGGCTTCCCTCTCGCGCTCGTCGGTTGTGGACGAGAGTGAGCCGCTGGAGGAGGATGTTATTTCTTTAACATCTTCTGATCGAGGGGCCAGTGCTCTGCTGGGTTCAGTCCAGGGAGAGCAGGAGATGTCTGAGGAGGGCAAAGAAACTGAGCCTTCCCAATCCTCCTGCCCTGCGTATGATGAGCTTTTGGAAGTTATGGATGGCGCCACGGCGAGGCTTAACTTGCCGTGGAAGCGGGCCAAGAAAGTGACGTCGCAAGGTCGTCTCGATGAGCGTTATCTTTCTGGCCATAACCCTTCAGCTCAGGTGAGCCTTCCTTTTCTTCCTGATCTCCATAAAGAGAAGGAATGGAAGAGGCCGTTTTCCTCACGCATCCATCGATTCCAGCATACGAGTTATGCCAACATCGAGGCAATGCGCGAAAACGGCTATGAGAAGATGCCCCCTGCAGAAGAGATGCTGACCAGTTATCTCTCTATGGGTGAGACGTCCTCTCTTAAGACTCCCTCCTTGCCATCTTGCCATACCCCTTCAGGATACATCTCGCTTGAATGGCAGGGCATACGCAGCAGCAGGTCAGGCTGTCGCTTTGCTGCACACGGTGGCGGTGCTCCAGGCATATCAGGCTTACCTGCTGAAATACCTCGATAAAGGCGAGGGCCTTTCTCCAGATGAGGTAGCTGAGTTGCGCCGCACCACGTATCTCGCTCTCCGTGCTACTAAGCAGGCCGCCTCTGCTATGGGCAGGTCCATGGCGGCTATGGTAGTGACGGAGAGACATCTGTGGGTGAACCTGGCAGATATCGGGAAGAAAGAGAGGGGCTTTCTTCTCGATGCTCCAGTTTCGCCTTCCGAACTTTTTGGGTACCTACGTTGAGACGGTGGTCGAGAACTTCAGGGAGACGAAGGCGCACTCAGCGGTCTTCAAATCCTTCATTCCACGAAGGTCCAGGTCTGAGCCCGAACAACCCAGGGATCCTGGCCCGTCTCGGTCTGAGGATCAGAGATGGGCACAGAAGGCTAGTGTCGCGGCTAGCGCTCCTCCCCCGCCTGCGGGTAGGGGTAGGAGGAATCGCGGGTCAAAGGGAGGTAGGCAAGACCTAAGGGACGTGATCCAGACAAGGCGTCAGTGCTTTTCGTCCGCAGAAGGCTAGTGTCGCGGCTAGCGCTCCTCCCCCGCCTGCGGGTAGGGGTAGGAGGAATCACGGGTCAAAGGGAGGTAGGCAAGACCTAAGGGATGTGATCCAGACAAGGCGTCAGCGCTTTTGTCCGGATGAGAGTGATACTTGAGTATCTACTCATTTCCTTCGGGGGTTTTACATCTGCCCTTATCTTCCCCTTCCCAATTCCCCTGTAACCACCATCTCTCCACCTGACCGAGGTGGGAACTTCCTGCATTACAATCTCCTGCACAGCCTGCACAGGAGCCCATGTGCAGTTTGCTTCAGCACTTGCTGGCAGCACTCCCATGCCAACCCTTACCTGGGAACAGGGGCCAGGCCCCATGCAGCTATGCACATCACCTGAACTCTCCTCTCCCTTTTCTGTGACACAGCAGGATTTGCCCTGTGTACTTCCAACTCCAGGGAGAGAAATACATGACCTTACGTCACAAGTGCAAGGTAACTGGGAAACTCTGATGGATTTCATTAAAAAAACAAGAGAAAGCAGTTTGTGAACTTACCCAGGAGGTGAAAGCAACTTCTTCCCAGCACTGTGACCAAGTTTCCCACCTGGCTATCAAAATGAAGGACAACCAGCAGCAAGTTCTCACACTTTTGGCTACAAACAAAAAGCAGGATGAGGCTGAGGCTGATCAACTAACCAAAGCCATCAAACTCATGATTTCAAGTGAACTTCAAAGAGTGGAATCTACCTTTGTCGCTGAGGTGCGCTTCATGGTGGATCAGCTGCAGCTAGAAGTTCAACAGGACCTTAAAACCATACAACAGAACTTTCAAAAAAACCATGATCAGATAACAAAAGAACTCCATCAATGTAATGTCCAAATGGTCAGTCTTTGCATAGACTTTAAAAAGTTCCAGACTGATATGTTAGACCAATGTAAAGTGCAAGAAAATAAATTAGTGGATCTGCTTGAGAAAAATGCACCATCTGACACTACCTCCCTCTCTTCATTACCTCCCACTACCTCAGTGACAGTACCTGCCCCTCTTCCCGCTACTACAGTAGTAAGAAGCGATCATCTAAAGTTAACATTCCCCACCTTTGGACGTCCATCAGATGACCCTGACCCTTTGCTATATTTGACCCGCTGTCAAGATTTTTTAGCATTACATCCCCTGGATGATACAGACCTGCTGGCCACTTTCCGAACTGTACTTTATGGAACAGCCCGTGACTGGTGGGAGGTTGCCAGATCTTCTATAACCACATGGGATGAGTTCGAATCCGCTTTCCTCTCCGCCTTCCTTTCTGAGGATTATGAGGATGAGCTGGCTGATCGAGTCAGAACTAGAACTCAGGGAGAGAAAGAATCCATTAGGGATTTTGCGTTCTCGTATGCCCTGTGTACTTCCCACCTCAGGGAGAAAAAATCATTTACCTAAGTCACAAATGCAAGGTAACTGGGAAACTTCGAAGGAATTTCATTAAAAAACAAGAGAAAGCAGTTTGTGAACTTACCCAGGAGGTGAAAGCAACTTCTTGCCAGCACTGTGACCAAGTTTCCCACCTGGCTATCAAAATGAAGGACAACCAGCAGCAAGTTCTCACACTTTTGGCTACAAACAAAAAGCAGGATGAGGCTGAGGCTGATCAACTAACCAAAGCCATCAAACTCATGATTTCAAGTGAACTTCAAAGAGTGGAATCTACCTTTGTCGCTGAGGTGCGCTTCATGGTGGATCAGCTGCAGCTAGAAGTTCAACAGGACCTTAAAACCATACAACAGAACTTTTAAAAAAGCCATGATCAGATAACAAAAGAACTCCATCAATGTAATGTCCAAATGGTCAGTCTTTGCATAGACTTTAAAAAGTTCCAGACTGATATGTTAGACCAATGTAAAGTGCAAGAAAATAAATTAGTGGATCTGCTTGAGAAAAATGCACCATCGGACACTACCTCCCTCTCTTCGTTACCTCCCACTACCTCAGTGACAGTACTTGCCCCACTTCCCGCTACTGCAGTAGTAAGAAGTGACCATCTGAAGTTAACATTTCCCACCTTTGGACGTCCATCAGACGACCCTGACCCTTTGCTATATTTGACCCGCTGTCAAGATTTTTTAGCATTACATCCCCTGGATGATACAGACCTGCTGGCCACTTTCCGAACTGTACTTTATGGAACAGCCCGTGACTGGTGGGAGGTTGCCAGATCTTCTATAACCACATGGGATGAGTTCGAATCCGCTTTCCTCTCCGCCTTCCTTTCTGAGGATTATAAGGGTGAGCAGGCTGATCGAGTCAGAACTAGAACTCAGGGAGAGAAAGAATCCATTAGGGATTTTGCGATCTCGTATCGAGCTCTCTGCAAGAGGTGGAAGCCTGCCCTAACAGAAAGTGACATGGTAAAAATGATTCTTAATAACATCAAACCCTACCTTGCCAGCCAGCTACGTGGTCGAGTAAGTACTGTTGAGGAGTTAGTGAAGCTGGGTCATCAGCTGGAGAAAGATTATGCACAACAACTACAATACGAGGGACGTAAAGGTATTAAGCCACCTGCAATGCCACAAAGACCTGACTTTGGCCAATCTGTAGAGAAGCCTCAAGTACAATGCTGGCGGTGCAAAGGTTACCATTCACCTGGGAATTGCCCTCACTTTATTCCTGCTCCTTCCAACCAGCCTTCTGTACAGCATCGACCCACTGGTAACAAGCGGTCTTTCCAACCTTTGAAGTCTGGTGGTCCACCACACCAGCCAACCACACCTTCCAGCAACACTGTGTCTGCAACAGGGTCACCTTCGAACTTGGAAAAGAACACCACCACTGGTTTTAATACCCCAAATCAGCTAACTGTTGTACCGCAACAATTGGTGGCACCCATTAGTATCGGAACCTGGAGAGGGAAAGCGATTATTGATACAGGCGCAAGTTACACCCTCATCAATGAGAGCCTATGGACAGAACTCAAACCACAAGACAACCTTCAACCTTGGACCCTTGGTCCTCTTTATTTAGCTAATGGTGAAGCAGAAGTTCCATTAGGATGGATAAATCTTCCGATTGTTCTCCACAGTAAGACTTTCACAGTACGGGTTGCTGTCCTTACCTCTAGAGCCCTTGCCTATGCAGTGATTCTGGGTTTAGACTTCATCTTCCTCAGTGGACTGCAGATTAACGTGACAGACAGGAAGTATTCCTTCAAGGCTGCCCCTGATGAAGCCTACCCTTTCCAACCCGGCCAGGCAAGTGTACCTGTTGTGAAGTCACCACACCTGAAAAAGAGACAACATTTGAAGAGTGCTAATCGGAGCCTCTCTCTACTCAGTTCCATTCCTCCACCACACCTCCCCCTGCTATCACAACCTCTTGACAGCTTTGATGAACAAGGATTAATTGATATCACTGTGGGTGATGCTCACTTACCACTTGATGGAAAACAGCAACTAAGGCAAATCTTGGAGTCCCACTCTCAGGTGTGTGCCCTCCGTCCTGGACGGACAGATGTTCTCCAACACCGTCACTATATCACACATCCAGTTCCCATTAAACAGCGACCTTATCGTATGAGTCCTTCTAAACAAGCTGGTGTGAGAGAACAGCAAGAGGAGATGTTAAAGGCAGGTATCGTGGAAGCATCTCACTCGGCCTGGGCATCCCCTGTCGTCCTAGTACCAAAAAAAGATGGTAAAATGTGATTCTGTGTTGATTACCGGAAAGTTAATGCTATAACAGATAGTGATGCATACCCCCTTCCTAACATCACCGAAATTCTCGAATCCCTCTCTGGTGCAGCCATCTTTTCTACCATCGACCTTAACAGTGGCTACTGGCAGGTGACAATGGATCCACCTAGCAAACCCATGACTGCCTTTATCACTCCATCAGGGGCACTATATCAGCTTAAAGTCATGCCGTTTGGGTTAAAAAATGCCCCAGCGACTTTCCAAAAACTGATGGAGACAGTTTTAGGAGAACTATGAGGTAACATATGCTTCGTCTATATTGATGACATCATAGTTTACTCACCATCTATGGACCAGCACTTCCTCGATCTCCAAACCATTATCCGTCGATTGCAGACTGCAGGCGTGACTATCAACCTGAAAAAGAGCAAGTTCTGTCTTCAAGAGTTGACATTCCTTGGACACGTAGTGAACATTCATGGTATTTCAGCAGACCCGAGTAAGGTTGAAGTCATACGGGCATACCCTGTACCTCGTAACCTCAAAGAGGTTCAGCGCTTCCTTGGACTCGCTGGGTGGTACCACCGGTTTGTACCAAACTTCTCAAGGATTGCAGAGCACCTTAATGCCTTGAAGAAAAAGGGTCGTGCATTTCATTGGTCTTCTCAATGTCAACAAGCTTTTGAACAATTAAAAGCATGCCTCACCTTACCGCCCATTCTTGGACATCCCAACCTTAACCTCCCATTTATTGTATATACGGATGCAAGCAACACTGGGGTAATGAGCTCTACAAGAACCACCAGCCGTCTCATTAGATGGGTCCTTCGGTTGCAAAAGTTTGATTTTGTAATTGAATATCGTAAAGGAAGGCTGAATGTCGCACCTGATGCACTCTCCCGTATCCATGCCCAGCCCAGTTGCAGTGTATATGCCAGTCGCACGGAGGAGTCAGACCTTCCAATCACTGCTGTTGCTATATGGGAGGAACAGCACAAGGATCCTGCAATCATTACGATATTTCAAACAATGGCAGAAAATGATGATCAACTAAGGAATCAGTATGAGGTAGTTGAAGATAAATTGTACCACACGACTCAGCTGAAGACTGGCCAACGCCATTATCGGGTGTACATTCCCAGCACTCTGGTTTCGCCCCTCCTCCAACACTATCATTCAAATCCTTTGAGTGGTCACATGGGTATTCGGAGGGACCAGGGCTCAGAGCAGGTGATTGCCTACGCTAGCCGAACCTTGAACAAAGCCGAATCAAATTACTCCGCGACTGAGAAGGAATGCCTTGCCGTCGTATGGGCTCTGGAAAGGTGGCAGCATTATATAGAGCCCAAGTTGTTCACGGTTGTGACAGATCACTCAGCACTGCAGTGGGTAATGAGCTCTACAAGAACCACCAGCCGTCTCATTAGATGGGTCCTTCGGTTGCAAAAGTTTGATTTTGTAATTGAATATCGTAAAGGAAGGCTGAATGTCGCACCTGATGCACTCTCCCGGATCCATGCCCAGCCCAGTTGCAGTGTATATGCCAGTCGCACGGAGGAGTCAGACCTTCCAATCACTGCTGCTGCTATATGGGAGGAACAACACAAGGATACTGCAATCATTAAGATATTTCAAACACTGGCAGAAAATGATGATCAGCTAAGGAATCAGTATGAGGTAGTTGAAGATAAATTGTACCACACGACTCAGCTGAAGACTGGCCAACGCCATTATCGGGTGTACGTTCCCAGCACTATGGTTTCGTCCCTCCTCCAACACTATCATTCAAATCCTTTGAGTGGTCACATGGGTATTTACAAGACTTACCAGAGGCTGCATGATGTTGCATTTTGGCCTGGGATGTGGGCGGGTGTGAAGAAGTACGTTAAAAGATGTATCAAATGTCAAACACTCAAAGGAGAAAATCAGAAACCTGCAGGAAAAATACAACAAGTTAGTACATCACGTCCCAACAAAATGCTAGGCGTTGACATCATGGGACCAATGCCCCGAAGTACCCACCAGAACGAGTACCTGCTTGTCTTTGTGGACTATTTTTCTCGCTGGGTGGAGCTATTTCCCATGCGGAATGCTAGTGCACAAACCATTGCAGCGATTTTTCAGAGAGAGATTCTGACACGATGGGGTGTTCCTGACTTTATCCTGTCCCTATATTGGAATTTAGCCACAAAGCTTGTGTTTTATTTTTTTGAACTTTGGTGGATTGTTGAAAATATGAATGTGAACCAAAGTACTAAGTTTTCTGTTTGATTCCATATTGATTGCTGAAAATATCGCTGTGGAACTGAGGTTGCATTTGTGCATTTGAACTTGAAACCGAATGCAATGTTTTTTTCTGTTTGTTTTTTTCCCCATTAATTGTTAAATACAACTTTGAAGCTATGAACCTGAACTTATTTTGTGTGGACATTTCATTCCAATTATTTTTGTAACCGGTGGCTTAAAAAAGCTATTCTGGGTAAAACGGTTATATTTGACAAGACTGAGCTTGTCTGGCGCCCAAACTAATCAGATCCGATTGTTAAATTTGTTAAATTTGTTTTTTTAAATAGTTAATATTCTCTCCTTAATCTGATAGAAATGTTCCTAGCGCCCGCCACCGCTACAAGTTATTACATAAATATGAGCTTAAATCTGGACAATTGGTGGCACTACAGGGTTTGAGTTAGAGACTCCAAAAGTGTTGTGGTTAATATTCAGACTGTCCTCTATCTACAGCTTTTTTACCATATGGTTATATGGGCTGCCATAGACCTAATAGCAGAAGAAGAAGAAGAAGAAGAAGAAGAAGAAGAAGAAGAAGATGATGATAATAGGAACCTTCGGTGCTTGGCCCCAAATAATATAACTCTGCATTGCATATGTTTCTTGCTTTCTCCTAATTACCTCACTATGGCTGGGTTGGGTTTTTGAATACTGAATAGACATAATTTATGTGTAAAATGTAATTTTCTGAATCCAAAAATTCTAAACAAGCCACAGAGTGTCAGATGGAAATGGACAGGAAACAGAGACATCAGGAAACTTGTTTTTCAAACACTCTGAATTTCAAGAAATTTAATTAGATATACTTTCTGTAAAATATAACTGACTTTCTCATGAACTTGCTTCAGCCTGTATATGTATATATTTCACTGGTAATGATATAGCCATGGGCAGTAATGAAGGAAAAATAAGTGATCAATCTGTTTCTGTGCCAGTTTTGCCATGAGCAATGAGTCGAGACTGCAATGAGACTCAATGAAAAACTCTGCAGAAAGCAGAATGGTTCATACATGTGTCTTGTTTACAAAATTCAACAACTTATGTGTGGAAAATAAACCATAAAGATGGGAAGATGGCATAAAGGGACTGCTGATTTCATGAAGTGTAATGCAACATGCTAAAGCCAGCCTAATGCAAGAGTTTTAATGGGCCATTTCATGAAGAACCAAATTCTCCTTGATCTTTTGAGATTAAAGAGCTTGGTTCTTAAATCTTTAAAAAAAAAAAAAAAAAAAAAATCAATTGACCCATTCAGTTCAAATCCAAAAACACCATTTACTGAAACTTCAGCTAATTCAGAAATCCTTGGATTCACAAAACTCCGCATTATTTGTCTGGCACATAATATCAACAGTATTTTAGACCATGAAAAGCAGCTGGTAAACCCCCCTTTTTTAATTAGCTTTTTGTTTAAATTAGATTTTTTTATTGATTACAGCTGCAGTAATTCATCAAAAGTTGACCAAATGTTGGAGAAGAACATCATAATGACATATGTCCAGATGTTTGGTTCAGCACAAAAATTTTGGGCCATGTAGTGGGCCTTTAGTGAATCATTGCCGAGACAATGCAGACAGAATGTGCAAATAAATAACACTACAGCCACAATTCAGACTTTGTGAACCCTCACAACATAAAGCATGCATTGTTCTGCCTTTAAGTTCCTTTCTGAGGCTTGTCCTAGAACTGGGAGTCGGTGGTGAATATAAACCCTCTGATGAGGCATCATGGGATGTGTCACATCCAGTGCTCTCTGCCATGGGAGGAACCAGGTGTTTTATTTCACACACATATACACACACTCTCTACAGGCTGGTTAGTTTCCCTCTGTGTGAGTCTCGTGAAGATGTGATGCATGAACACAGCTAAAATCCTCACAGAGCTCTTATTATTTCTAAAATGTTGCGGGTAATGACATGTATTGTTTTGGCCCAGTAAATGAGTTGATTTACTAATGCAATAGATAAATTAGCTATTATAAATCTTATTCAGAAATGTTATTTTCTCCCAGCTGAGCACTTGTGCACTAATACGTGTTCAAGATGGTATAATTCCAGCATAATTGCATAATTACAGCACTGTGAAAATGCTTGGAATTGCATGTGTGCAGTCCAACACAGCTGCACAAGTGGAGGCCTGATCTAAGACTGATACGAATGAGACTCAAAATGAGACTCAACCTGAGAACCTGTATGACCATGTTCCAAAATCTAATGATTCACTATGTAGGTGCCATGCATAAAGTCCAAAGAGAAGTCAGAATTGCAAGATATAAACTCAAAATTCTGAGAAGAAAAGTTGAAATGTGAGAAATAAACTTACAATTGAGAGATGTAAACTCTGATGTCAAAATTATATCTTGAGTTTATATCTCACAATTCTGACTTTTTACATCCTTAGAGTTTACATCTTGAAATTCTGACTTCATATCTCACTGTTCCAACTTTTCTTCTCATAATTGCACGTTTCTATCTTGCAATCGTCACTTTATATCTTGAATCTTAATCTTTAAAAAATTCAGAATTGTGAGATATAAAGTTGCAATTACCTTTTTTTTATTTATTCTTTAATCCTGTGGTAGAAACAAACTTACCCAATGATTGTATGTGCTGTGTATTTTGATGGTTATTACAGTATCGCAACGTTAGATTAGCAACATGCTTATGCCAAACTCAATTGTGAGAGAGAGAGAAGAATCCCTTAAATTTTTCTCTCTTGCTGTAACGTCATTTAAAGTAGTCCATGCGGACAGTGTCTTCTGCTTATAAGTACTCATGACAGATTCTCCCAGTTTTGAGACTTTTTTAAATGTCCATACTTTACCCTCATTTATTTTTCCTGCAAATTACTCTACACTTCTCATCAAAAGATATTAATCCATTCATCACAAATCCCTCACAGGCTAAAGACACATGATTATTAGTCTGGGAAAAGGCCGCCTTTTTTATTATTATTATGACTTAGAAGAAAATCACCAGGAGTATCTAAGATTATGTTTATTTGACTGTGGAATGAATGTGTGTATATTAACAGATATAACGTGTCTTATTGGAACAGCTAAGAACACTATGAAAAAACTGCCATGTATGTTTTACTGCACAAGATGTTATTGTGTTGACAAAAGATTTCCTGCAGTACAACATGATTATAAGGAACATAAAAGGGAGAGGTTTACATCAACTGCTGTTAGACGTCACAACATAAATAAATAAATTAAATAATTAATTAATGAATTAAACACAGTAATTAAAAAAATAATAAAAAATTATTAAATTAATTAAAAAAGAAAAAGAAAAAGTCATAAAGACATTAAAACATGTCAGGATGTATAAATTTAAATGTGATGTTCTAATAATCATAAAAATACACAGCACACTCAAACACTGGGCAAAATAGCTCATTTTAAATTAGATTAAGAATTATTATATATTATTATTATATATTTTTTTTCATTTTTAATTCTAAGTGTTAGTAATTTTATGTTCTTTTACCAATTTATTACTTTTTGTTGTATTTAAACTTTATTTTAATTGCTGAAAATTATTATTATTATTTTTTCAATATTTGTAGCTTTTTGTTAACAATAACAACAATGGAGAATCAGGAACCATTTAGGACCAATAAGATTTCTTGCATTTTCATATTATTTGCATGACAATTAAACATTTTCCCCACAAATAATGACATTCAATAAAGACATTAAAACAAATCATATCAGAATATATAAATACTTTTACATGTAAATGGTTCTAAAATAAGTTTGTTTATGTATGTGTCCTGTTCCTGACAGATTCATTCAGATTGAGATTCATCTAGCTCTGGTATTTTTAAAGGGGGCCAACATCCAAGGAATCATATCTTCATTGATCTTTAGAGATAAAAGTGTTAATTGAAGTATGAAAAAAACAAAACAACCCCTGTAACTTTCAGAAAAAACACCAATATACTGTAACCATAGATCCACAGATCTATCTAATATCAAGGACTGAATCCTGTCTATAGGCTATAAAACCTGAGAACAGGAAATAATGGCGCATTTGCTAGAAATCAATGGTCCCCTAGAGCATCCTTACATGATGCCATCTAAAGAAATCTGATCACAGGTAGAGCAGAACAACACTGTATCTTAAACCATACTGACGAGATACTGTGAAAAGTGGAGAAGAGCTCCTCTAAGCAGAAATACAGAAAACCCCCAGCTCTCCACACCACATGTCCATGTCTCACTGGCTGATTGATTCATTTAAGGCATTGACTGACTCTTCTGTCTGCACACCAGGACCTCTCACACCACAATCACTCACTTAGAGATAATGGCAAAATACAACCGGCCAGTCTGCCTTTAGTAACTCTTGTCTAGACAAGATCTCTTTTGCCTTTAGTAACTCTTGTGTAGACAAGAGTCTTTTTGCTTTATCAACTGTTAGTTTAACAGTTACACTAGCTGGGGAACAGGGTGAAAAGGCCAAATACACAGAGGAAACTGACTGAGGAAGACCTGAGGAAGGCTGTCGCTCAAAGCAAGTGCATTGACTGTGCATTTCAGAGGAATATGAGTCAGTGTGGAATTGTGGGATTTGGTAAGTAGCTGTGTAAAACATGGGATATTGTACTGCTTTGCAGGGTCCTCATCATCCTGTCTGGGTTTATTTGGCAATATTGACCAGTTAACTGCACATTTTCTCTTGCATGTTTGCGGACTGAGATTTAACATCAAACAGATCCAGACACAGATGGTGCAGAAACACACACACACACACACACACAGATGTTCTTCATATTCAGTTGTGTATATAATTAATTCACAGAATTGCATCATTCACAGAAATACGTTCAGAAATCGAGCAAGTGCATATGAAATCATATTGCCATGCAGGCTGATTGCGAGGGGCTTAAAACCCTGCTATCAAGTGTGTTGTATTACTGAACAAACAGTGGCTTGAGGAAGCTGATGAGAAGTGTTAAGTGGATAATTACGGTGCTTATCAAGCACTTCAGTGCTACTTGGAGACCAAACCACATTCTTGAGTTTAGACAGGCAGGTTTTTGATTTCACTTAAAAAATGATGATGGATTACTCACAGAAATGCATTCAAGATCATTCATGTCTGCAAGGGCATATAATGTACGTAAACTAGTACTCAGCAAATGAATACACCCCCTCTGAACAAATACAAAAGATTTTTTTTTCTTAATGATCACTAATATATCTCATGACAAAATTTAAATGTAATTTAAGACATACATAAGAGAAATATGTAATTTACGTGTATTACATCACACAATGGTTTGTGAATTCATGACACCATTAATAAAGCATAATTTTCTCACATCGCCATAGCATTTCGGATGCTGTTAGAGCCAAAATGATTGACTTGGTCTCATGAGACCATATGTGACCCTGGACCACAAAACCAGTCTTAAGTCGCTTGGGTATATTTTTAGCAATAGCCAAAAAAAAA
>NW_015670605.1:794372-796182 GCF_001515625.1 Sinocyclocheilus rhinocerous | reverse complement strand
CAACAATACATTGTATTGGTCAAAATTATTGATTTTTCTTTTATGCCAAAAAGGATATTAATTAAAGATCATGTTCCATGAAGATATTTTGTAAATGTCCTACTATAAATATATCAAAACTTAATTTTTGATTAGTAATATGCATTGCTAAGAACTTCATTTGGACAACTTTAAAGGCGATTTTCTCAACATTTGGATTTTTTTTTTTTTTGTACCCTCAGATTCCAGATTTTCAAACAGTTGTATCTCGGCCAAATATTGTCCTATCCTAACAAGCCATACATCAATGGAAAGTTTTCAGATGATGTATAAATCTCAATTTCAATTGACCCTAATGACTGGTTTTGTGGTCCAGGGTCACATTTGGATTCCCAGAAGTCTATATTTTGCAAATATGAGCTTTGGAAAAGGCTAAATGAGTTTATTGTGCTTTGGATACAGGATGTAGTTCTAGTGTGGACAATATAAAATTGTCAAACTTGTGAGATATAAAGACATAATTGCAAAAAAATAATGTTGCATTTCCAAGAATAAAGGCAATTTTTGTTCAATTTTTTTATTTATTTTATACTCTGAGATGTCACGTGACTGATTTGTACTTTCTGGCAGTATAATTCACCAATCACTTTTGTTTCATTCACAACAGTTGCTCAGCCATCCTGCCTAACATCTCCTTTTGTGTTTTAACACAGAAATAATCCAGGAAGACAAGAGGGTGAGTAAATGAACCAATGAACTAATGTTCACTTTTGTCTGCAAATTTTAAAATCAGTTTCCGAAACTGAAAGTGTACATAACTGTAATACCAGCTTGCATGCGCTCTACAGTCACCAGCACACAAATGGGCAATGGAGGATATCAGACAGCATGTCAGGGTTTTGTTTATCATTTCCAAACTTATTCGTAATTTCCATCTATTTACAATCACTCCCCAATGCACACAGACACGCGCGTCCTCGCACGCAAACACAAACACAAACACACTTCTGAATGAATCCACAATGGATAATTTTCCGGTTGGCTGGCCAGAGGTCGGCAGCAGATCTCTGATAGGGCCTTTGCTCCTGTGGGGAATGTGAGCGACGGGCCCGGATTGCGCTGCCGTATTTACCTGCAGCTAACAATACCGTAAATAAAACAAGGATGTTCTATCTATCAGAGTACACAAGCTGCGATCTATGTTAATAGAAGCCGAGCAAGCGTGAGCGCGTCTACCCTCCGAGGCATGTCAATGTCACAGTTCCATTATAATGTGTTAATGGGCCTTGCCACAAATGCTAACACTCGTCTGGGAGAAATGATGCATGGCCTGATGTCATTACTGAGCAAATTGTTCTTCATCTATAAATAACTTCATGCACCCTGATTCCCTCCGAACAAAAGGCCAAAACCTGATGAACGTATCCCTGAAAATCCCGCCTGAATATTTGCTTACCGTCATGCTTTGATACGTGTATGCAAATGGATTCTATATCACAAAATTCACAGGTGAATAAGTTCTCGGGTCTCATTACAGTAATCGCCTTGGGGAAGAGCGATTGAAACCTTTGGCCCTGAGGTTAATCCTGTGATTAGCATAGGTTAATATATGCATAGAATCTGTGTAATCTGGCTCACCATTTAACAAAGTGACCATATTATCATTTATTAATCCACCAGTGAGAGATAACATCAGCAATTACATAACATGCCTATAACCGGTCAGTGATCATATGGATGATACAGTTCTGATATTGATCTGTCCACATTTATAGCACACAGTGTTCAACAGGTAGGCATGTTAAAGGGATAGTTCCCCCTTTTTTTTTTT
>NW_015670605.1:789595-794226 GCF_001515625.1 Sinocyclocheilus rhinocerous | reverse complement strand
ATGAGGCGGAGAATTCTATACATGTCTCCCTTTTTTTTTTTTTTTTTTTTTACATCATTTACCAAATTTGTTTCTTTCTTCTGTTGAACATAAAAGAAGATATTTTGAAAGTTGGTAACTAAACCGGTAACCACTGATTGTCATACTTTTTTTTCCCTACTGTGGTAGCCTACCAGAAACGGTTTTGGTTACCAACATTCTTCAAAGTATCTTCTTTTGTCTACAACAGAAGAAAGAAACAGGTTTGGAACAACTTGAGGGTGAGTAAATGATGACAGAATTTTAATTTTTGGGTGAATTGTCCTTTTAAAATCTTTGAAGTCTTCTTACAAATTGTGATGTACAGCAGAGTGAAATGGATTATTAAAACAGAAAGAAAAGAAAAAACAGGATGGAGATTTGTTTCTATGTATCGGTTCTTGATTGGGTTGAGGCAGATTTGAATGCAGTCGATTGTATGAAACATCATTTAGAAAATAAATTGGTAGAATAGAATAGGTGAATTTTCATTTCATGCCGACTGAGCAGTTAAAGGAATGGTTCACCCAGAAATGTAAATTCTGTCATCATTTACATCATTTGTATTTAAGAATATTTATGTTTATATACTATATATTTATATAATATTTATATTTCTGTAAATGAAGTAATTAAAAATGCTGAATAGAACAATGACACATCTGTAAATAGTGTACACTTACATTAAATAAATTAATATAATATTTTTTAAATATGATGGTTTCATTATAAATATGATGATTATCTCTAAGGTAGACACTCAACTTAATATATGTGACCACAAAACCAGTAATAAGGGCCAATTTTTGGAAATTGAGATTTATACATCATCTGAAAGCGGAATAAATAAGCTTTCCATTGATGTATGGTTTGTTAGGATAGGACAATATTTGGCTGAGATACAACTATTTGAAAATCTGGAATATCAGGGTGCAAAAAAAAATAAAAAAATAAATAAATTGAGAAAATCGCCTTTAAAGTTGTCCAAATGAAGTTCTTAGAAATGCATATAACTAATCAAAAATTAAGTTTTAATATATTTACAGTAGGAAATTTACAAAATATCTTCATGGAACATGATCTTTACTTAATATCCTAATGATTTTTGGCATTAAAAAAAAATCAATAATTTTGGCCCATACAGTGTATTTGTGGCTATTGCTGCAATTATAAACCAGCGACTTAAGACTGGTTTTGTGGTCCAGGGTCACATATGATATTTACCGTCTGAATCTAACCATGTCAACAAATGGAAAAGTCAGCCAGTTGTTTACTATCATGTTAATTATTGTACCTTTAGCCCCAACAGCAGGTGCGCTTTTTACCTCAAAAATCATACTTTTACATATCCCTTGAAAAAATTTTGTTTTAATTACTTTTAACAAAACTGAAAAAAAAAAAAAAAAAACCATTAACAAGACCTTTGTCTCAAAATTGAAGTCAATAATTTTATTGATTCTCATAAAACATGACTTTTTTTTACTTTTTGACTTTTTTATTTTACAAAACTTTTTTTATGGGGAAAAACAAGTAAGGATTATGGATAATAAAGGGAAGAGTGATGGCAGGTGATCTGAAGTCTGACAGTAAGTGTCATTAAATATATTTTTCTCATGCCTTGGTGGTTGTACTGGCATTTTAAAAGGGATGAATTTAAAAATGAGAGAAAGAGTTTACCGTGCTAACAGTTTTACACCTTGCTGTCAGCATGCTACAGTCATCTCTGTGAATCCATATTTCACTACATGCTCCTAAAAGATCCAGTGCTATGTGTATATATATATATATATATATATATATATATAGATAGATAGATAGATACATACAAAACAAAGAAAATAAAGTAGCCAGCCTCACTAATCACCTCTTTACAGTCTCAAAAGTTCGCTCAGTGAGATGCTAGCCGCTGTACACTGACAGTCACGATTCTGGACCATCAATCAACAGCCTTTAATGGGGCACTGCTGAGGAAGTGTGGTTACTACGGTAACACCTTTCAAAGCTCTGATCAGAGGCATCAGCACCAGCTGAGAGCAGGTGATAGAGGGCCGTTTCTGCAGACGTCCCCGCTGACGGCCAGTCGAAGGTCCACGGCAAAGTGCTGATGAGAAACCAGTGTTGATAAAGTAAAGAGTCGATGGGTACGACTAGATGGAGGAAAGTGACATACGTTACACTTTTCTGCCTGATCACTGAAGACGACTTAATTTCAGCTTTCATCCAGCACCTGCATGTGGCATCGCAAAAGAAAACTCGATATTGACCAGTTTTGACCCAGCAAAAGGATGCATGATGCCTATAATCACAAACCCGCATGACAAGATACAAGACACAACAACACGGTTTAATTTGGGGAAAAGAGAGAGAACTATTGCATTTATCAAATAATGCTGAAGCATCTAAAACAATTATTTATTTAGAAATTAAAGGTGATTTATTCAGTTACGATATTTCCTTCTATCCTAGATGGAATAAATATAGGTAAGTAGGTGATTCCCCTGAAAAGTGTAACACTGTGATTCTGTGATGCTATTAATACTAGTGCCGATTACAAAAATGACACTCTCACACTGATATAAAAACACAATCTTACAGTTACTTATTTGATCATTCGTCACCGAACACCCACAGGATGATTTTATTGTTCATATGTTGATTTTCATAGCTCAGGAGACTTCTTAGTTTCATTCTATAAGCATGAATGTTGTCTCAGATATTTCTTCAACAGAAATAAAAATAGACACAAATGAGTCAATTGTTAACAGACTGAAATAATAAAATGAATGTGGGTAGCAACTCAAACAATTTGAAATGGAAAAATAAGTTGATGAAACATCTGGGGTTGTCTGTTTTATTTTATTTTATTTTATTTTATTTTTCATAATAAACATATGAGAAGATATTTCCCTCTTTAAATGGCCCAAACAGTGAAAACAGGGTTAAACAGCGTTGCTCAGTAGTTGCTCTTTTAGAGCTCAGGAGATGGATTTTAAAGCTAAGGAGACTAATGGAATTTTCTGTTAATTGCATTTGTTTTTGAATGAATTCTTATGCTCAACAAGGCTGCATTTATCATAACAAAAATACAGTAAAAATGGTCATATAATTGTGAAATATTAGTACAGTATAAAATAACAGTTGTTTATTTGAATATATTTTAAAATGTAATTTATCCCTGTGATCAAAGCTGCATTTTCAGCATCATTACTCCAGTCTTCAATGTCACATAATCCTTCAGAAATCATTCTAATATGCTGATTTGCTGCGCAAGAAACTGTTCTTATTATTATCAGTTGAAAACTTAATATTTTACAAAAATTCAAAAGAACAGCATTTATTTGAAATAGAAACCTTTTGTAATAATATAAGCATCTTTAGTGTCGCTATTGATCAGTTTAATGCATCCTTGATGAAAAGAAAGAGAAAAAAACTTGCTGACCCCAAACTTTTGTGCAGTAATGTATCTTTGTCTCAGATGTTTCTCCCAAGATTCCTTCATAGAAATGACAAATGTTGTTGGCATACAGTAAGAATATAAAGTGGATAAATCAGTTTGATGAAAAAATGAGTTCAAATTAAATAATGACATTTGACTGTAAACTATCCTGGCAATTCTGAGCTCACTTTGAGACACTGCTGAGATCTCTTGTGAAGCTCTAGAGGAGATACATATAATATTATTGGCTTCTTTTTCTCAGAGACATCTTATTAAGAGACATGAAAAGTCTCCATTTGCTCTCATTCTACTCATCGCTGACTAAGAAATAGTTGAGGTTTTAAAGAGATCTCTTGTGATTTGATTCTTATGGGTAAAAATAGTACAGAAACAAACATTTTTGAAGGCATATGACTGTGGCTCTAACCACACATCCACGTATGTGGAGACAGGTGTAGGCACGGAATCTTTTTCACTCATTACAGTACAATGTGCAAATGAGGATGTAAATCTGTGCACTGGCTATATGAACCCAGGGAACCATTTGATAGACAGAGAAAAAAAATTAAAAAGAAAAAAAACACACACACAAGAGGTCTAATAGACGAGTGTTGACGGATACATCAGTGTATGTATGTTAATATTTAATGGCTTGGCAACACAACCCAACACATATCCTACAAAGTGAAAACATACAACTGGTGTTTGGCTGTGAAGACGTCAATAGACCATTGTAGGCTCCAGTTACTGTATTTTTTCACACCTGTCATCGTACCAAATATGCTGTTACACTAGAGTTAACACGATAGGTAATTGTTCGCAGATGAGAAGGCTGAAGTTTAAACACCGATAAGGCCCGGGAGGAAAATGGTTATCTTTAGAGCTGAGATAAGAATATGAATGTGATTATTAAGCAGGGCTAGAATGGATCAGACGGATCCATTAAGTTGAGAAATGCAGTAATGCAAATGCCCTTAAACTATCCATACATAAAACACAAACTGGCTGCAATATGGACTTTGACCTCTATAAGTTTTTTTTGTTTTTTTTCTCAGAAATATCACATGCTATCCAGTATAATTTTAGTATTATTTATGTACTAATATAATATAATATAATATAATATAATATAATTTAATTTTTATTCTATTTCATTTCTATATATTTTTAAATTTTA
>NW_015670605.1:770850-789568 GCF_001515625.1 Sinocyclocheilus rhinocerous | reverse complement strand
TACTAATATAATATAATATAATATAATATAATATAATATAATTAAATTTTTATTCTATTTCATTTCTATATTTTGTCATTTTCATTATCTTTTGTTTCTTTTTTTAATTTTTCAGTTTAGCTTTATTTTTTACTTTTTATTTCAGTTTTAGTAATTTTAGCACTTAAAGTTATTTATTACAGTTTGCTGCCAAGTCAACATTTCTATTTTTTTGTTAATAGAATAAAATTATCATTACTCCTATCCACCAGAAGAATGAACAATAAAAGTTTGTTTAAAACAAGCAAAAAAGAGGATGCATACAATTTTTTTTAAAGGCACAGCAGCTAAAAAGTTCAGAAAAAGGATGTAGAATTCAAAATTATGACAAAATGAAATAAAAGTACAATATGCCCCATTCATTCATTCATTCATTCATTCATTCATTCATTCATTCATGCGGCTAATTATTCCTGCTTTATGTTTCTTTGGCAATTAAATATTTGGAAGGTAAATTCAAAATAATTTTCTGTCTTCATTAATGTGACCTCTCAAGTTCACATAGCATTGTTCTCTTAAAGGGTATTTGGCTCAAATGTTGAGGAGTAATTGACCTACACATGCGTCAAGCCAGACAATGTTTTTGCTATACACACTCTACCTTTTGGCAATCAAATATGGGAAGGTTACTTCAGTCTCCGAGTGTCTGACGTTGCCAGAAAAGTCATCCAAGGATTACATTACATTCAAACGCTCATCAAAACTAGCTAATTAAAACCAAAGAATCTTTATCAGAATGCACCATTTCACAATCTACAAGCAGAAGTTCTTGTTTTAGTTGCATTTTCTATGCTAATTCCAAATATAAACCAAATATTTAATAGGAGGCCCTCCCTTCATTTCACGGCAGGTTGCTCTTGATTATTTGGGGAGAGCTGTGCAGAAAGTGCTCAAGAAACACGGAGGACGTGTGTCAACGGGTGTTTACACTTGGTCTAATTATCAACACTCCTGCTCGATCTCATATACTCAGATTAATATGTTGGAGGCATCAGGATAGCAAACTAGTGGTGTAAAATCACATCGCAGCAGCATGCGGTAATGAGCAGAGAGTCTGAGAGACAGAGCAGGGGTGAGGACATGTCTTCTGTGTGACTGGACCACCAAGATCCTCATTACTGTCGGCATCAGGAGCTCATTACGGACTTGCTGTGTGTTCAGTGAAATTATAAATGAGTTAATTTTAAGTAAAATTTAGGTTTGGAGTGATTAAGAGGCTTAAAGACAACATAGAACGGTACTTGCAATGCATTTAAATTAAAGGGGTGCAGAAGTTCTTGTTTTAGTTGCATTTTCTATGCTAATTCCAAATATAAACCAAATATTTAATAGGAGGCCCTCCCTTCATTTCACGGCAGGTTGCTCTTGATTATTTGGGGAGAGCTGTGCAGAAAGTGCTCAAGAAACACGGAGGACGTGTGTCAACGGGTGTTTACACTTGGTCTAATTATCAACACTCCTGCTCGATCTCATATACTCAGATTAATATGTTGGAGGCATCAGGATAGCAAACTAGTGGTGTAAAATCACATCGCAGCAGCATGCGGTAATGAGCAGAGAGTCTGAGAGACAGAGCAGGGGTGAGGACATGTCTTCTGTGTGACTGGACCACCAAGATCCTCATTACTGTCGGCATCAGGAGCTCATTACGGACTTGCTGTGTGTTCAGTGAAATTATAAATGTTAAGTTAATTTTAAGTAAAATTTAGGTTTGGAGTGATTAAGAGGCTTAAAGACAACATAGAACGAAAAATACAAAACACTAAAGTATTTTGATACAAAATACGAAGCCATTTTCATCAACCCTATCAAATACAAATGACAAAATACTATTTTGTATTTGAAATACATGTATCATAAATACCGCCCATCCCTGGTCCCCATCCACTTTCACTTTATTTGTGATGTGATTTAGCATTCCATCACTTGCTCACCAATGGATCCTCTGCAGTGAATGGGTGCCGTCAGAATGAGACTCCAAACAGCTGATAAAAATAAAACATCACAATAATCCACAAGTAATCCACAACACTTCTGTCCATCATTTAGTGTCTTGTGAAGTGAAAAGTTGCATGTTTGTAAAAAAAAAAAACGAATCCATCATTAAAACATTTTTAACTTCAAACCGACTGGCCAAAATATGAGTCCTCTATCCATAATATTGCTTTCTCCAGAGAAAAATGTATCTCGTCTGAACCAGGAGAGAAATATTCAAATATCAAGCACTGTTTACATATGAAAACAGTCCAAAACAGTTCTAAACAAATATGTCAGTGGATTTTGATGTGAAAGGACAACAGGGGATGGACTATTACTAACACTGTTTCACATTCGTATTTTGGCCAGAAGTGCCGGTTTAAAGTTAAACGCTTTAATGATGGATTTGTTTCTTACAAACATAGTTTTTTGCTTCTCAAGAGGTTAATTTATAGATTATTTTAAGAAAATTCTATTAATTTTGTTATTTATTAAAGTGGAAAAATAGAACAAATGTTCACGTTCATCACAGTAGCAACGGCTTATTGTTTTTGTGTGGATCCTGTCAGACTTAATATCTTCCTTTACTGGCCTAATTCAGTCAGAATTGCAGTTACATTAAAGACTCGGATAGTTTCTTTTCAGGATTTTTGCTGAAAAACTAAGCACAGCGTCTGATTGATGTCTTCAATTTGGCTAATTGAAAAGCCTTACACTTTTCATCAACGGAGAAAATATAAGAACTGTTTAAAATCTCAACAGCAGGTGAGATAATGAGAGATCAGCATGTTCTGGCAAGTCAAACTGCTCAAAACAGGACTAAACTGCCTTCCTACCGTCTATGCAAACGTCTGACTCATTGAAATCCGCGAGCTTCCTCAATCAATAGACTCCTGGCAAACTGTTACATTCATTAAACCTTATATGAAATGCCCATTTTTGAAGGAGAACATTTTTGAGAACTCCATTAGAATAAATTCATTATTTTCCCTGTCTTCGTTAATATGACCCTTGGAGATCATATGGATAATATTGGATCATATGGAAAAATTATGTAGGGGTTCATTGCAGGGGAATAAAAGTGGTTCACAAGAATTTTGGCAAAGTAATCATTCCAAATCAAGTGGTTTATAATACCTGGAGAAAGCTGTCCATATGCATTCCCATTCATCTCAGTTCGGCTCGTTTGCCGAATGCAGCCCTGAAATATGTTGCTTGGTGTAAAAATGGCATTTACCAGCAAGGGCACAGTGTTGTGTGGTTCACCAGATCTATGAAATATGATCATATGAAAATAAAACAAAATTAAATTAAATAAAACTTAAAATTTGCTTTTTCACCACCAGCATCCATAATAATAATAACAATAACAATAATAATAATAATAATAATAATAATAATAATAATAATAAATATGGAATTTACCAGCAATGGCACAGTGTTGTGTGGTTAACCAGTTCTATGACAGAATACTACAATATAAGACAAGACAAGACAAGACAAAAATAAAAGAAAATAAAAGAAAAAGAAAAATTTGATTTTTCACCATCATCATCAAAAAATATAATAATATAAAATGTTATAACATTAAAAAAGTATTTATATAAGAACAATTAAGATCTATATGAAAATAAAATAAAATACAACTTTTAATTGGCTAATAATAATAATAATAATATCCAATTTAGCATTTTATTTTATTTTATAAAGTATTTACATAAGAACATTAATATTATAATTAACATATTTTGAGTTCCACAAAACAAGAGTCAAAAATTGACCAAAATATGATCCGAGGTTCTCAAATCCCCTTTAATATGTTGCATGACAATGTATGCATCAGAAACCCCAAATATTATGATAATCAGACCTTATGAATCTGAATGTTATATTTAGAAAGAAGTAAAACTATTTTGTAGAATAATTTGCTTGTTTGGTGAACTGCTGAGTGACCTTATCTGCAGCTTTAATGTTAGGTTAATGATATTAATTTTGCAGAAGAAAGACACAGAGAGGAATGTTCCTTTACAGTCTGAATCCTTCTAAAGAAATCAGGCTGTTAGACAGCCGTTCACTCTCTATTTGTGCTCGTTTACTTTCATGACAACCTCCAGGACAGGCTTCAATCATTCAGTCTTAGAACCTTCAATAAACCCAAATGCTCATTTGAGATCTGATACTGAGATCTCTTCCATGGAGCTTCTTCCAAAGCTGTGCTGTGAGGAACAGATGAGTTATGGTTCTGGGTCTCAGACGGGACAACAACGTGCACAGATCCTCACATGGGGTCTAAGGTATTGTCACCAGACAGACAATCACGAGATGAGCTCCTATCACTCTGAGATGCAGCACGATTCTTGTTAGAGGAGAAAAACATTGCTTGTCTCAAGAGCGTGCAGCCCATTTCCCCAAAGCTCTCAGCGAGCCTGTTTTTATATGCAATTGAGGGCTGAGAGTCGTCCTCTGCTCTGCCTGACAATCAGACGACTGGTGCCGGGGAGAGGAGTGGCCCCTTGTGTTTCCATCTCTAACAAGAAGTCAGATAAACCCAGCCCTCCTAGATCCATCTCATTTTCTCCATCTTTTCTGTGTATTCTTCTTTTGCATGTCATGAATATGATATTTTCATTGACAGCTGGCTTATCAAGTCTAACTCTTCTAACAGGGCCGAGGAATGTTCCAGAAGCAATGCATCTGTTAATGGGTCCCAAACTTTCCCATGAGATCACGCTTGAGCCATGGCTCGTGTTCCCCAGAACCTCGAAGAGGTGTTTGAAAATCAAGTTGAAGTGTACATGAAGTGAGGTCAAAAAGTCTAAACCACTAGTAAAAATACTTCTATTCTGCATTTCTCTAATTTAATATAATATTCATAATTACCACTTACTTAGTTCAAAAGTTTGGGCTCGCTAAAATTGTTCAATGTTTTTTGAAAGAAGTCTCTTATGCTCACAAAGGCTGCATTTATTTAATTAAGTATACAGTAAAAACAGTATTAATGAATTATTATTACAATTTAAAATAACTGTTTTCTATTTGAATATATTTTAAAATATAATTTATTCCAGGCAAAGCTGAATTTTCAGCATCATTACTCCAGTCTTCAGTGTCACATGATCCTTCAGAAATCATTCTAATATGCTGATTTGCTGCTCAATAAACACTTATGATTATTATTAATGTTGAAAACAGTTCTACTGCTCACGTATGTATGTATTTATTTAGGAACTGTGATACATTTTTTCAGGATTCTTTGCTGAATAGAAAGATTAACAGCATTTATTTGAAGCTGCATCCCTGCACCTTGCTGAATAAAAGTATTAATCTTTTTAAAAAAATCTTACCCCACTTTTTTTAGCAGTTAATATCATTATTTTGTAGAAATAAAAAAATGTAGAACTGATGTGATTTCAATATTAAGTATAAAAAACAATTTTATTTTATTTTATTAATTTAATTGTCTAATTAAAAAAGGGGCCATACAAAATCAGTGTGATCTACCAAGGGATGCAGAGGTCCATAAATATCAATCATAAATAAATAAATTAAATTAAATTCTTTCAATTTTTTTTTTCCAAAATTCTAAAACTTTGTTTATTTGTTATTCTTACTTAAAGAATGGTACATGCAACATTGGAACATTGACTATTTCTGCTCATGTGGTAAAGGGTTTAAACAGGTTTTGCTCATTAAAAACAATTACTCATACCTCATGCCTCAATGCCACTTCCCTAAACATTACAAATTTAGCTGTGGATGTGGACCGTACCCCTTAATAAAACCCACCACAATGACAACTTCAGCCTCCACAAGTGTCAGAATCTGGAAAGCAAATTGTCTGTACTCTCTTGTTTATGCCACAAATCTTGATTAAAAATGATGTGAGGTGTCACCTCACAACCAGTGCTGGAGTGGACCCTCGCAAACCTTACACCTTGTTACCACCTTGTTATCACCTCACAGTGCCTGCAGCCTGCAGCTTCCCCTCGTCTGAGCTGCTGTCTCCGGCATGGCTACTAAGAACTGGAGCCAGACTGAGCCTGGAGCAGATGGAACTCTGTGTGTGTGTGTGTGTGTGTGTGTGTGGCTGACTGAGCCTCAACATGTCCATTTCAGTCCTGCAGACTAACCCACACATATGAATTCACGAGAGAGAGAGAGAGAACGGATAACAGGTTTAAAAAGAGACGTGGCTCTAGAGGTTTGCTGCAAAAAACACAGTAACTGTCCACAGTCACAGTTTCGAGATGAACTGCTGCTTTAAAGGAAATGTGGCTCTGCTGCAAATAATGTTTCTAATAACATTTTCTCATCCATTGATTTTTTTAAAGTAAAAATCGGAAGGGATGGACCACTTGTATAAAAATGAAATTGAGAAGTTCACAATCAGCTTGTAACACTCCAAAGAGAAAGGAAAACTTGAAATCGCATCATATGACCCCTTTAAGAGAACTGCCAATTGCCCGAGCTGTAAATGTCATATAATTGACCACCCTAGATGAATTCAGAATAGCACACTAATGCATATTATATAAAGATTTGCCAGAAATAGTAGAAGAAGTGTGGTAGTATACTAATCCAAATTTAGCCTGTGCACATGACACACTGTAAAAAAAAAAAAAAAATCACTGTAAAAATTTCACACCTTAAAAAAACATCAAAAAATCGGTCACTACCATAACATTATAATATTGGCACTTACACATTTGCCAGATGCTTTCATCCAAAGCAAAAACCCTTACACTGCATTCAAAGTACACATTTACATTTCATCAACGCTTGCTTTCCCTGGGATTCGAACCCACAACTATACATGGCTACCTATGAATGACTGTCAGTAGAGAAACATGCTTCTTGCCAGCATGATGGTGTAGTTACAACATCTACCAGCAGAAGGGTAAATGCCCTAACCAGCCAAACCTTGACCACCTGCTGTAGACAAAAAATAGCTGCCAATCCATGTTCATTTTTGGGTAATCTATCCCTTTAGATTTAAATTCAGTACATAATTTATACAAGTATTACATTAAAAGTTTTGAGAACTCATTTTTGTAAGTAACATAAAATAGTAGATGACTTATTTTTGATGCTAAGACCATACAGAAGATGTGATCATATCACCCATTGTAAAACATGATGTGAGAGAACTAAGGACAAATCTGGTACTATGATCTTACAATCTCCTCTTTTCAGGTGGGGCCACAATAGACTTTCTGTTCCATTCACTTCTATTCATTTTATGCAAATGCAAGAGAGCATAAACACAAGCAAATGTGTGGAAGGTTATAGCTTTTTGCTGCCTACACAAGACATCATATACTTTTGCTCATATTCATTACAAGCTAACGAGTAAGTCATTCTGCATGCTTTAAACCTAGAGATGACCACACTATACAAACAAATCTAAACTAAATTGAAATGAATCCAATTGAATAGAATAAAATGATGAAGGCCCTTTTGTAACATTTCTGATCTCAAAACTTTTATTGACTCTCCAGTCAATAATATCAAAGTGCATTTTGATGTTTCTAAATGAGATCCACTCAAATAAATTAATAAATAATAAACAAAGTAGCCTATGGATGCATTAAGATGCTGCAGTAGTTTACATTTAAGATTAAGTCAGTAGGATTTTTTGTTGGTTTGTTTTTGAAAGAAATTAATATTTTTATTCAGCAAGCAAATGCATAATTTGACAAAAGATTTCTATTTAAAAAATAAAAATGCTGTTCTTTTTAAAGAATCCTACAAAAAAAAACTGTGTTCAGTATTGATAATAATAACACCATAGCAAATTTACATATTGGAAATTTCTGAAGGATCATGTGACACTGAAGACTGGAGTGTAATGATGTTAAAAATTCAGCTTTGCACTATGCATTAAAATATTATATTTAATCACCTTATTTTTCTATTTGTAACAATTAAATAAAATACTCAAATAAATATTCAATTAGTTCTAACGCAAAAGAAACATCTATGCTACCTTTACATTTTGATCAGATGAAGATGTCTTAGTAGACAAGACAATGTAAACATTAGATTTGTATGTGTCTACCTTCTTACCTCTGTATACTTCCTGTGAAAGCAGCATGTTTCCAGACACAAGCACTGACTGACTGACTGACTGGGCAGAGAGGCACAAACTCTATCTGTCTGTCTCTTTCTTTCCCTCTGTCTCTGAATAGACGTGGTGTGTATTTCATCAATTTTCAGGAAGTGAGGTGCTAGGGCGGGTATGTTAATTTGCCAAGGCAATTAACACTTAACACCCAGAGGACATTTAACTTTCTGGGTATATTAATTATGCACTTTGTACATACTAAAATATCCTCTTATCCTTAAGAAAATGTACTAATTAGGCCCAAAATACAGCAGAAAGTTGTTGTTGTAGCAGAAATGTTGAAAATAAAATATTTGAAAGTAAGCCAAGAGTGTCGTCACTCCAGCCTGTTCTAAAGGCATCTTCTCCTTCATTTTATGTCTTTTATTTCTCCTCGGTTTCTCTCCTGTCTTGCAGACATTATAATGACGTAACACGTTATTGAATATTCGTTAATCTCTGGAACAATGAGTGGTGCATTAGAGCAGTAGCCAAAAATAATAGTCAAATGAACGATCATGTTGAGTTCTGGTCATTTGGACCTGGAGAGGAAAAAAAAAAGAGGGGGAAAAAAATCGGTAACACTTTATTTCGATAGTCCACTTTAGACATTCTATTAGCAGTAAGTAACTTTGCAACTACATGTCAACTAGCAGTCATTAGAGTATTAGTAGACTGTCTGCTTAACACTTAAGACTATCTTCTAACACTTTCTTTGTCAACTTATTCTACTAACCCTAAACCTACCCTAACAGTCTACTCTGAGAGTTAGTAGACATGTAGTTGCAAATTAATGAGAATTAGTTGACATGTAGTTGACATGTAGTTACAAAGTTACTTATAGTTAATAGAATGTCTAAAGTGGACTATCGAAATAAAGTGTAACCAAAAAATCACATTGTTTCACTTGTGGTGTTTCCAGTCAAAATTGCTTATTAATTTCTTGTTGTGCTATATAATTAGAAAACATTGGATTCGGTCTTTGTTTTGAAAGTGTTTGAGTGAACATTGCCAAAATTATCCACAAATAATACATTTTTCACTCAAAACTGTGGTGCATAAGTTCATATCAATGAGGCCTAGGAGCAATCAGTTCCAAAACGAAATACAAAACCTAAAACAAACAAACACATAAATAAATAACGCTGAAATAAAATATCAATATTAGATGAAAAACCTAAACTGAAAGAAAATGTAAAAGTTCCTCCTTTTGTGTTTCCTCTCTCACACAAACTCTTTCTCTTCTGACTTTTCCTGCCATGTTGTCAACAGGCTAGATTTGTTTCCTAAGCTCATTTTTTAATAAAGCACACAGCAGCTGCATGTACATAATCAACAGAGACAACATTTCACACAAATACACTGCAATTAATCGCTACATCTGGTAGTTCTCTTAAGCCGTGCAATAGCAAAATATAATAGGTTTTCTGTCCAGTACTGCTCCATAAATCAATGCCTATATTACAAGAGCTGAGGAGAGACTTGCAAATGAACATGACTTCATGTCAGCGATATGCAGGACAGCGAAGAGACAGACACACCGAGTGACTGAGACCCCTTTTAAGTAAATCATAATAAGCTGCAATAACTGTTTTAATGGCAGGACCGAGCTCAGCCTGTGGGTGTTTTCTGGGGTGATGTAACATGTAGGACATATTTTGAAACATAAGGAAAAATCTCTGAAACAAAAAGTGTTTAAACAGCAACACGCGAGCTGAAGCTGTTTTACTAAAGCATATTAGTGTGAGACTTGCATTTAATTTAAATGTGCTGTAAGTGATTTTTTTTTTTTTTTTGCAGCACCACATAAAATGCCCATTCCTGCACATACAGAGATAGAGATATCATACTAGACTCAAAGTCAGCACACAAGGAAAAACAGTTGCTGCTGGAAAGTTCCTACTTATTAGTATGAAAATTGCAATGTCATGATGTGCATTCAAGTGGTTTTGATTGGAATAAAATTGATTAGACTTTGTTTATATATTATCAAATAATGCATTTATTTGCTGCCATAGAGAATGATGGGAAAAGTCCATATCTTTATACAACAGTTAAATAACTAGTATTTTCCAGCAAATTGCATCACTATTCTTCATTAACACAAAATGTGTACAAGCTAAATTGCACTGTTGTATTATGATCAATAAAAATTTTAATAATCAAAATAACAACTATTCTTTAGAGGCATAATTCAACCCCAATATTGAAAAATTGCTGAAAATGTACTCACTCTCAGGTCATCCAAGATGCAGATGAGTTTGTTTCTCCATTAGAACAGATTTGGAGAAATTTAGCATTACTAGTATTATGACCTGTTCACCAATGGATCCTCTGCAGTCAATGGGTGCCGTCAGAATGAGAGTCCAAACATCTGATAAAAACATCACAATAACCCATAAGTAATCCACACGACCAAACTAAAGCATGGCTTCTGGCCAAAATACCAGTCCATAATCCATAATAACGCTTCCTTCACTAAAGCATTCCTTTTTACGGTCACAAGTTTCTCCACTGATAACTGACTTCATAGTGCTGTAACTGTCACTCATGTGTGCTCATCTCATAAACAATATCATTTTAACATGGCTTGCATGACTTGAACCTCTGATGCACCTCTGACCTGTGGCCTACCGCAAGGCTCTATATTAGCTCCTTCTCTATTTTCTCTCTACATGTTGCCTCTGGGCTCTATTCTAAGGAAACATGGTGTCTCTTTTCATTTCTATGCAGACGATACTCAAATCTATCTACCAATCAAAAGAAACAATTCTGCAGCGATTACCTCTCTTCAGCAATGCTTAGAGGAGGTTAAATTATGGCTCGCCCAAAATGAATTCCATTGGGTATTTTAAGAGCCTTCAAATATGAAAAAAAAAACTAATACAAATACTATATATACACTATAAATACTATATACAAATACTCTCTCTCTTTCTCTCTCTATTATATATATATATATATATATATATATATTATAATAATAACAAAAAACTGATAAAGTATGATAAAATATTTTACTTTTATTTTATTTTACATTTCAGTGGAAATAGACTAGCCTTTATTATCCAGAATGGTGTAATTGCATCATCTACCAGCAGAGGCAAACTGGACCATGCTAATAAGTCTAACTGTAAACTGTAAACTAGACAAAAGCTGCTGGAGAGAAGCCATCATTTCACACATTCAGGGTTGCTGGCATATCTTTGGTTGGTGGGTTTTGGAGAGAGACCATGTAGTTTAAGGTAAAACATATCAAAATGGTTGAAAGCATGCACAGCACCGAGTCTGCTGAGAACTTGTCTCTTGTTATCGTTAGTGGATATGACACGTCTGTCTGCTGGGAGAGAGTGTATTAGATATGCATTCACATCATTATGAAGACCTTCCACTTCAACATGAGTGTAGATGGCAGATGGGCCTTTCTCACAAAAATGATGCTCTCCTCTTCAGTTCTGTTGACATTGACAAATTCCACCTGCAAATCAGGCCTGGAGACCATTGTTCTGGTCTCCTCTCAAAAAATATTCATTTATAAGAGAAGTAGGTTGGTACTCCTTATGGAATTCTGGGCATCATCTCATGGAGTGAGAGATCTATCTGTGAGATTTCCAGGGATGAGTTCTAAACTTAGAAGATCCGTTTACAATTCCAGTCACTGCAGCGACTGACATGGGATAGCCAGAGGGGCCGAAAAGTGTGTCTTATTCTTTGTGTCATCTGCCGAGGTCAAAGTTCAGGTTTATTTATGTAGTAGCGCTCAATTCATCTATGTGCTGTTTACTCTGTGCTGCCCTGGACACAGTCACAGTGTGAGATGCGGTCAGAGGTACATGCTCTCAGCACTGAGGCTGTTTGTTGAGCGTAGTGGTCGTGTCACTCACTCTCACTGCAAATACAGAGAACAGACTCAAGCTAACAAAGAAGAGACGAATGGCAATAATTGAGTTTATTTTAGATGGGCAGGATTGAAGAGTGTGGAGAGCATGACAAAGTTCTATCCATCCATCTGTTCCGTCTATCTATCTATCTATCTATCTATCTATCTATGTTGTTCCATCTACCCATCCATCATTTTATCCATCATCCATCCATCATTCTACCCATCATTGTATCTGCCTAACTATCTTTGTTCAGCCATCCATCATTCCATCTGTCTTTCTGTCCATCCATCCATCCATCCATCCATCCATATGCCATGTGCCTATTTATCTATTGTTCTGTCATTCTATCTATTATATTATTTGATCTACCTCTCATCCTATTTATCCATGCATCCATCTCCACTTCATTAAAAATACAATTCTGCATCCTTGCTACCTCATTTTAAATTCAGTTCAAATTCAGAAACTGAATTGGAATTTAAAAAAATCATTTTCAGTTCAGTTCGGAACGCTCACAACCCTGATATAGGTATTTCAGATACGTTTTTTGGTTTCTGGGTTCTTTAAAGCAACAATAGATGGTTTTCTAAGAAAACTGGAGTACTATAAGTTCTTTGAGGAACTTGTTAACTTACAAGTTTAAGGACTAAGTTTAAGTTTTAATGCTTATTAGTGAATCACGTGGTTAACTTAGCATGTCAAACACCTACTAAAATCAACTGTCAGCAATTTTAACACACATACAAAAGTAAAAAGCTTTTACATGATCAAACAAGCCAAAACCTAGTGAGACGCCTTTCTGGCTGTTGACTATATAAGCAACTTCCTTCGAAGGCAGCATCCAATTCCTAAGTGAAATGGAACTTCAGAAGTGACTGATTTGGAACATTCCAGCAAGCCTTTGCAGAGTGTTCCAAATTGGTCACATATGAGGTTCTGTGTTTGATCATCTACAAAAATGTGATGACAAACTACAAAACTAAGGCAGATGCAGGCCAACAACTCTGTTTTTTACTTTTACTTAATTTTTGTTTCAGAGGAAAGGTGTAATGAAAGGCGAGGGGTCCTCTATCCACTGCTGGAGATGCTGTGTGGAGGAGACACATGCTGACACAAGCTGCCCGCCACAGAAACACACTGAGCCCGGTCTGTTCAACAGCGGATGGGCGCCTCAGTTGGGTGCCTGATTAGAAATATGGTTAATTTTCAGCGAAATCTGGCTTCCTCCTCGACAGCTAAAACAGAGCTAACACACAGTAGTGGGACGACTCCAACCGCTGAGTAACGGGTGGGACAGTTTGAGTTTTACTTGTGTAGAATGTACATTCATAGACATATGGGAAGGTGCTGAAGAACAGGTGCAGGAGTCGATGTTCAGTCACTGTCAGCAGGAAAAGACTTTTAAAAACTTTGAGAGTGCACAAAATGATGGCATAACTGAAGAAAATATTCTAACCAAACAAAGATGTAATTCAAAACCATTGCTTGCATGTTACATATTTCTTCTGCCCTTAAAATGTTTGTATTAAATATATGTTTGTATGTTTATATGAAATTATGCTGCTTTCATGCTAACATTTCAGAGAAAATGTGTGTTTTAAAGATGCTGTAAGCATCCTTTTTTTTTTTTAAAGAAATTAGTAATTAAGTATCAGTTTTAACACAAAAATATTAAGCAGCACAACTGTTTTAAGTATTGATAATAATAATAATAATAATAATAATAATAAATGTTTCTTGAACAGCAAGTAATCATATTAGAATTATTTTTGAAGGATCATGTGACACTGAAGACTGGAGTAATGATGCTGAAAATTCAGCTTTAATATACTAGGAATAAATTACATTTTAAAATATATTGTTATTTTAAATTGTAAAAATATCTCACAGTATTACTACTTATTTCTGACTTCTACATTTTAAAAAATCTTACCAAACACAGTCTTTTGAAGTGGTAGTGTACATGGTTTACGAGAACATGATGCATTGTTGTGTTACCACCTGATGATTGAATCAATGTCAACTGTTGATGTCAGCTGCTGATAGTTTCACATTTGTGACCATCTGCTGCCCATCATAAAAGGCGCCACCCTTGAGTCTGGCAGAACAAATAGAGCACAGAGCACAGAGCCAGAGCCGGGTCGCCTTAAAGAGATAGTCCACCCACAAAAGAAAATTCAGTCATTATTTACACACATTCATGTCAGTATTTTAGGACACAAAAGGAGCAATTTGAAGATGTTTTATGCAAATCCTCTACATCCAATACAGTGAAAATATCTGTCAAGCAAAAGCAGGACTAAAGGGGACATCGGATTATTATTATTATTATTTTTTTTTTTTGCATTTAGTTATGTTTCTGGCGTGTCTGCCAGCTCAGAAAAGCTGAAAAGAAAACACGCAGCCAATTTGCCCATGGCACCAGAGACCTGAGAAAGCAGGAGAAAGGCAAGGAGGAGGTGAAGAGGAGAGGAGCAGAGGGCTGAGGAAGCGTCTGGCCAGGATCCGCAGACATGATTCCCCAGCCTTTCTTAATTACATTGTGCAGTACAACGTGAAAAGGTGTCAGATAGCCAGAGAAGCAGATCTGTCCTAATGAATGAAAACAGATGGACTGGACTGCAAGTTGCAGAGACTGCCAAGAGATTTGGGGAGGTGTAGAGAAAGAGGGAATACCGAGACAGAACATATACAATAGGAGAATAAGAAAGAGGACCGGAAATGAAATGAGCAAGAAAATAAGAGGGCGCAGAGAGAGTGAGAGGAAATAAAGACGGAGAATATGTTCAGTCTCATGAGAATATCCCAACAGAATAAGAAAGCGATACCAGATCCGTGAGCCTCTAGGCGAGAAAGTCACCTCAAAAACATGCATGGAGGAAGACAAAGTGATGAAGATGATGGAGTGGATAAAGGACTAAGGGACGGGGGTGTGAGTCATAGAGCGACAGAAGAAAAGCAGCCTCTGAGAAGGAGGGAGGCGTGTGAGCAAGGGCCATCGGTGATGTGAATTAGCTGTAGTTGGATGACTGCAAGGATTAGGACACCCGGAGAAATGGAGCTGCTGTTTAGATGAGGATATAGTATTTTGACAGCATGATCCTTCATGGCCCACCTCCCTAAACACACACACACACACTCACACACACACACACACACACAAATGGAGGTGCTATTGATTTTCGATGATTTGCCTGTGTAGATCTGGAGACACGCTCTGCCTGCCCAGTGGTCCTTTACATATTAGTTGTGTTTTCCTTGTAAATGACTATGTTCTCATTCACTTTTGTGCTCTGACATGTGTGTTTCCATCACTGAAGTCTCTGCCTGACTGAATAAATCATAAGATAATAGCATTATAATGCAGACTGTGAACCAGGGTTGCTCAAAATTTTTAAATTGCTCCCTTTGAATTAAGGAGTGTGGAAATTAAAAATTTGAAGGAAAAAACAAAACAAAAACAGAAATTCAACACAGGTACATTCTGGTAAATGAAGGGTTCTTGGATCCCAGGTCCAGAGAAGCTAATTTATTAAATATGATGAAATATCAATTTATATAGGCGCCATTTCAAACTTACAATAAAATTCAAAAGACTGGGATCTATAAGATTTTTAAATGTTTTTGAATTTGAATATATTTTAAAATGTAATATATTCCTTTCATGGCAAAGCTGAATTTTCGACAGCTAATAATTTTCTTCATTGTCACATGATCCTCCAGAAATTCTAATAGAAATAGAAATATTTTTAATATTATAAATGTATTTACTGTCACTTTTGATCAATTTAATGCATCCTTGCTGAATAAAAGTATTAATATCTATTTTTCTGTGTAAATCCTATAAAGATTACCACCCCCGCCCCTTCCCCAAAATTTTCAAACAAGCCTTTTTCAACTTTTTTTCAACATCTTTCACATTCAAAGCTGACACATTTCACTTTTTTAATTAAAATATATATTTGAATTCAGTTTTTTTCTTAATGTTTTAATTTAATTATCATTTTATTACATTCATTTTGTTACATTCAAATTTGAATCACAATTCTGCATCCTGTCTGCTACCTCAATTCCAATTACGTTCAAATTCAGGATTCAGATGTACTCAGTTAAATTCTGTCTGGTGCACAACCCTAATTCATTTTTTGGACTCGCTGGGTCAAATATTTACTTGTTAGCATGGCCTAGTTTGCTCTTGCTGGGAGATGCAGTAACTACATCATATGGGCCTAAAAATAATCTTTCTCTATTTATAGCCTTTTAAACATTTCTAAATGTTTTTCTTGCAACATACAAATGTTAAACATTGCGCTATATTTTTGTTTTGCCATAGACTTTTAAGGGCTCTTAAATGTATATAATGAACTTTCATTTAATTCCCTGCCTGCTGTCTTTGACGTCACGGCTCAGAATAGCTGCTAATGAAGGGGTTGCGACCGTTTGAAGGCCGGTAGGTTTTCTCAGTTCACTCACCATTGGCAGATGTGGCAAAAAAAAATGGACCCTGGACAGGGGGATCGATCAAGACTCGCTTATCAGCAAAGTTAATTCTTCTAGCACCTATAGGAGAATTATGAACCAGGATGCAGCCTGGGTGAAGCTGAGAGGAGGAAAGACAGATCATTCTCACCTCCACGCCGCAACCAATCAGTTACTGATTGAAGCGATCTGTGCCTAATGCCACCCTGAACCGTCAGAGAAGACTGAACTAAACAGCCCGTTTACTTCTGAACAGAAGCTCAGATGCAAATCATCATAGATCTGAGCTCAATAATACCATCAGATACTGGGACAAGGAAGAGACAAAGTCTAGAGGAGAGGCTGCAACTCATATAGTTTACTAATATACCAAATGCGTTTGCACCTAGACTGTTAGCATGAAACAAAAACTATTACGAAAGCACATGTATACTGTACGCTGTCGGAAAATGTGGAAAATTGTCACTGGACCAGTACACTCAAAGGGACACCTGTGTGCCTTATCTACCCATAAGGGGTGCATATTATTTCCTTAAGGGTACATTTATCATCTTAAGATACTAATATGCTCCCTTTAGGGGTAGATAGTGTACATCTGAGGTACTAGCCAAGTGATAAGCTAAAAGTATTTTTTTTCCTGACAGTGTAGTATGCACACAATCCAAAAAGTGCCATATAATGACACATCATAACCTCAATATTTAAAGAATCCAATAAAATACAATGAATAAAATAAATTAAATAACACAATAAAATTGCATATAATTATATTACATTTATAAAAACAATTATTCAAGCTAGAGTAAATAATCATGTAAAAACTAATGTATTCATTTTAACTGCCATAAAACAACATAGCATGTTCCTACTATTTAAAAAATCGATTAAAAAAATAAAAATAAAATAAAATTATGAAAATAATTTAAATTTTATTCATTCATTTATTCATTCATTCATTCATTAATTCGTCAATTTAATAAATAATATGAAATAAATAAATGTATTATGTATTATCAAACTTGCCATATAATAACATATCATGTCCGTATCATTTAAAGTATCAATTTGCAAAAATAAATATTAAAATGATTCATTAGATTCATTCATTCATAATTTTATTTGTAAAATCAATACATTTATTATGTAATACATTTATTATGTATTATTCCAAACTGCCATATAGTGATGCCCTATACCAAGTACATTTAAAAAGAATAAGATAAAAAATAAAATAAATTAGAATAAATAATTATCTAAATTAGAATAAATAATTATTGAAAACAAATAAATTAAGTTAGAAATTGGAAAGTTAGCAATATTTAAAATAAATAATACATTAAATACAGCAATCAAGTATCAAGAGTTGACACCAATCTGATGTTCAAGTTAGATTTTAAAGACCTGAGTACTGTGAGATCTCACTATACTTCATAATAAACCATAAAGTAAATTTAAAATCAGCATTAACAAACTGGTATATTACAGCAACACCTTTATTTTCCTATAATGTGGTGTTTTAGAAATATTATTACAAACAAAAATGAAGAAAAAAATGACAATAAGAGGGTATTTGGCAGTAATTTGAGCGTCGGGTATGAAGTTGGGCCTCTGGGGTGGCACTGGGGATACATAGACTCCATAGATTCCTCTCTGTGCTTCATTTGTTCAGCTCATTAGATATTGAGCAAGTGGCAGATTTGTGTGATTGCCAATAAAATGGCTCCCTTACACTGTGAAATGCCTGGGAGCATGCAAAACACCACACACACACACACACACACACACACACACTTTCCTGTTCTTTCTGTCTTGAACACACACACACACACACACATAAGCACGCAATTATATCCATCCTTCCATTAAAAGACTCAAGGACTTAAAGGTGCAATAGGTGATTGTCTTCAGAAACATTTTTTGTTATGCTGGTTGAAAGCCTCTTCACATCCCGATAGCAATCAATCAGTTAAGTGGTCTAAATTAATTTATCTGCATTTATATATTCTATGGAAGGCGTAGGACCAAGAAATGTTCGTCCAATCAAAACGCTCGGTCCGAGCGTTTTAATTGGCTTTCCTACCTGCCTGTCAACGTATGTATTAGCATACCTCTGCGCACCCAGTTTGCGGAGACAGGATACGTCATCAGCGCGTTCACGCACGCTGTGCAGACAGAGCGAGAATGGCAGACAAACATCAACAACCCGATCTTCCTTCCTGGTATTGTAGCACTTTTA
>NW_015670605.1:769561-770688 GCF_001515625.1 Sinocyclocheilus rhinocerous | reverse complement strand
TTCACGCACGCTGTGCAGACAGAGCGAGAATGGCAGACAAACATCAACAACCCGATCTTCCTTCCTGGTATTGTAGTACTTTTTTAAAGTTTTCTCACTGGTGAATGACACATGATGTAGCCCAGCGGTTCCCAATTCCTGTCCTCGCGCTGCTCTGCATATTTTGCATGTCTCGCTTAGTTAACACACCCGATTCAGATTATCAGCTCATTAGAAGTGAGCTACGTGCATGAACTGTGTTCGGATCGATATGATCCCTACACAGTGTTCATTGCTCCCTACTCCCTGAGCAGGGGAAATCCGTTGAAGTTTACTTCACTTCGGATCATTCATTCACGGATTTGCGCTGCACAGCGTCTTCACACACAGACGAAACTTACTAGAGAAGTGTGACATAATATACCTCTGTAAATAAATCATATTTAAATTTACGTCTCTCACACTTTATTGCGCGAGGACTGGAATTGGGAACCGCTAATGTTGCCTATTGTAGTAATGTTGTCTCTGGCATTCTGGTCTGTGAGCGTGCATGCATTCAGGGGGCATGGCTTTGGACAGCGATTGCAGGGAGGGTGGGACGTTCGCTTTCAGTGCTATCAGGCTAAAGTTAGCATTTTCCAAGATCTCCTACTGCACCTTTAAGAGACAGTTATTCTTTTATTTTACGACTGTATTTTCACATTTAACTCTATTCACTGGTCACTCGCTGTTGAAGATTTTAAATTTGAATCCGTTTTAAAATCTTGAAGTGTAATGCAGTTTGAAGTTTAAAAGTGCAGTATAGTGGTCGACCGATATATCGCCAAGGCGGATATATCGGCTGATATTTGCCATTTTTTTTAAATATCGGCATTGGCCAATACGTTTTCCTGTTTGGCCGATGCATTCGAGGCACGACGGACTTTTATTTTGATGGCGCTGAGAACGGCAGCACCTGAGCACACAGTGCTCACATTCTCCCTCTTGTTCGCGGTTGTCGTTAACAGTTCTGTCTAATACGGATAGGAGTCTGTCTAATAATCAGATAGAAAGGTTAAACAAAGGAATTAAAATGTATACAAATGTATTATAATGATTGCTTTTATGTTTTTTAGTAATAGAAAGGCAAACATTATAATACTTTCTTG
>NW_015670605.1:758837-768150 GCF_001515625.1 Sinocyclocheilus rhinocerous | reverse complement strand
GCCTGGGCACACAGTGCTCACATTCTCCCTCTTGTTCGCTGTCGTTCTGTCTATCTAAGTCTATCTAATAATCAGATAGAACTGTTAAACAAAGGAATTAAAATGTATACAAAAAGTATTATAACGATTGCTTTTATATTATTAGTAATAGAAAGGCAAACATTATAATACTTTCTTGTTTGCCGTCAGCATACAGCAAATACGCATTTATATCATTTAAACAAATCTTTGAATGACTAATGAACATTTAATTTCACAAACCTTGCAAACTTAGTCAAATCCAGTTGTGAGATCTTGTGAAGTGTGCATTTGCATCCTGCATGATCACGTGTTCTCTGCGTGTTGGTCGATCTGTGCGAATTGAATGCTGACAGGAGGAGGCGCGCGATCGACAAACTTTAAACTCATGATTTTAAATTATGCTGCGCTTTATGCATTTGCCCACTGTCATATTCATGTCATTTTCACTGTGTGCTGTATGTAAAATGAGTGTTACCTTGGCTTTATTTGAAAAAAATGATTCCCAATGCACACAAACTTCCCAGAATACTGAGCGCCCTGTTGGTTACAGTGCTTACTTCCTTTTTAACTATATTTTTATTAAATATTTATTTATTTGTGAAAAATACGTTGTCATCTAAAGTATAAGTATGTTTATTTAACACATTTATTTTTAATCCATTTTTACATTATTTAAAATTTCTTAAATATTAATTAAAATAAATAACATTATATCGGCTACCCTGCTTTCCAAGATATCGGCATCGGCTGTCAAAAAAACTATATCGGTCGACCACTAGTGCAGTATGTAATATTGACAGCTAGTGGTTGAAATGGGTACTGCGATCCAAATTTAAAATTTTGGAGAGTTTTTTCTCCCGCTGCCTCCTCCTTGAGGACATGCAACAGGAACTGGTCATAGAGATTTTTTAGATCTTTTTAGGTTGGGTAGAATCAGCGATCTCTGGTCAAGTTCGTTTGCTGGCTTCCATGACTGCAGTATGCTGTTTTTTCCACCAACTAACAACACGGGTGTCGAAATACTATTGGGTAAATTGGCAGTCGACGGAATCACACGGAACAAAACAAAAACAGACATTCCAACACGGAACACACATTTCAAAGTAAAATAACTGGCTGTTGCATTGTTTTTCAAAGAAACAAGTGGTCAAAAATTACATACAGCACATGATTTTATGAGTCAGCAACAATGCCCGTCACCGAGGAAGTACTTGTGGAGTTTGAGGGCATGGATGGAAGCCCCGCCCACACTCCCGCCGATGTGTGTGAGGTGAATATGGACCCTGGGAATTTATTGAAATGAGGAGGTAAATTTCCTTTTTCCTTTGCCCCCGCTGGGCCCGTCCAGTCAGAATTCTCTAGTGCCCCCCCTGGTTCTGCCCAGTCCAGAATCTCCTGCTTCTCCGCTGGTTCTGCACAGCCCAGAATCTCCTACATCTCCGGTGTCTCCTACGATTCCTTCCAACTTCTACTCTCCAGTGTTCCCACCCAGCCTCCCTCTCCCACCTCCTCTCCAAAAAACAGCCAGTTCCTCAGCCCTGCCAGGCCCTCAGCTCACCCTCAGTCAGTGCTATCCGGGCCCTTCAACTCTCCTCAGGCCTTCCAGTCCCCAGCATCGCCTTAGCGTGAGGATCCCCTGTCTCCGCCTCCAGCCACAGAGTCCCAGACTCCACCTTGGTCCTCTGACCCATTGGATCCACCTTGGCTCAATTGGCCCTCCGGACTTTCAGTGTCACCCTGGCTCCATATCTCCTTGGCTCCGTCTGGGTTTCCATCATGACTGGCTTCGTCGCAGGAGCTCGTACCCCTGGTTACATCTTCTGAGTTTCCATCATGACTCCTCCCTCCTGCATCTCGGCCCTGGAACTGCATGCTGACTGTGGTCTGGGTATACATATGGCTTCTCTTGTTCCTGGCTTTCCCATGGCTCCTCGTTTGGTTTAGTATTTATAGTCTTTTGTTACCTGAGTTCATTTTTCCTGTCTCTGTCTATATTAAGTGTGTTGTGTAGATTGTTTCCCTAATTTTGGATTAAAGACTCTTGTTACCTGATCATTTGTCTCTGAGCTTTTGATACAGTGTACCGTTATTTATATATATATATATATATATATATAAACATTTTAATTTAAAAAGAATAAAAAAATTAAATAAAATGCTGCACAATCAGCAATGATTTCATCCCTCAATATCTATCTTTTACTAATTTTTACTCATTACACAGCCGTATCACTAAAAAGAGATAAACGGCAGACTGTTCTATTGTCAAATTCAAGCCTGTGTGAAAGCTTATAGGTCATATGCTGCCTCGTTTTCCTTTTGATTTCCTGTCCTCCCTCACAGCCTTTTACCTTTGGATTGATCAAGCTCTTTTTTTCCCAGTTCTCAAAGGTAATGACCACTTTAGGCTTTTTCCACCACTTTTCAGCTGTGCAGAAAATAGCCGCACCTATGTAGGCAGCTGGTCTCTCTCTCACACAGCACTGTACTTAAACATCTGACCCAAAACACTGGCCAGCCCAGAGAAATGAGGTCTATATAACACAAAAGGGTGGTGTCTGGACATCAGGCCTTTCACTCAGTACAAGCACTGTCATTTCTCCACGCCGCATCCTCACACAAACACACATCTCTCTTTAGTCCTGTCAGTGCTGAATATCTTATGCCTATGATACATGTGCATTTATTGACACAATGAAATTATTCAAATTATTCCAAAACACTATTAGAACCAAACAATGTGGTTGTATTTTTTTCTTGTTTCAACAAAACACAATGCCCTCTTCAAGAGTTCAGTAGATTTGTTAAAGGGGTCATAAGATGCTATTTTAAAGATCATTATTTTGTGTATTTGGTGTAACAGAATATGTTGACATGCTTTAATGTTCAAAAAACACATTATTTTTCAAATACTGTACATTATTGTAGGTCCTCTATGCCCCGCCTCTCTCAAACGCTTCGATTTCTATAAAGTCCCACCTTCCGACAAGCGCAGTCTGCTCTGTTTGGCCAGCTGACCCAGTGCATTGTGATTGGCCAAACACCACAAGCACGCGTCGGAAATGTAACACCCCACACACACACACACGATACGCAAAACTCCGCATTTGAACAGTCAATAGCAAATACCAAATAACAAATACTAATAACAAAACATACTTACAGTAGCTGATTTAGAAGCGCCAGATTGTCATAGCAAAGTCAGAATTACCTCTTCTCCTAGGTTCACGAAACGGTCGTCCATAAAATGCATTGCTGTTCTGTTGTAAGTAATCTTAAAGATTCCTAAATGCATTTACTTTCGTAAGGCCAAATAAAGTGCTTTTGCTTTCGCCTAGAAACACACAGCGTCTCCCTGACATGGCTGCTTCAACAATAACTGCGGTTACTGAAACCACGCCTTCTTTCTTTGCATGAACATTTGGGCGCATTATGCTAATATTTCCACATAGTGAGGTAGATATGTGGGGGCGTGTTAGAACGAGCCGTTTTAGGGGGGCGTGGCAGAGTCTTAACTTTGATAAAGAATATCTCTTTGGTTTTGAGACTTTAGTCTTTGCAACTTTAGTGATCTTATCTATGCACAATCAGCTTGTAACACTCCAAAGAAAACTTGAAATCGCATCATATGACCCCTTTAACTATGAGATCTTTTTCTGTATCTTCCTGTCTCTTGTGAGGGGATCTTATGACAGCACTAGGAAATATCTCTCTGACCACTGTCTCATTCCAGCTCCAATTTGTCATTCAAGAGCATTTGAGAGAAATTACCATTGTTCCTGTGATTGATAGGATGGCCTCATGTTGGAATGTGAATATAAAGACGAAAAGCTACAAAAACGTCAAACCACCACATGAGGATCAAAGAGCCTGTCTGGATAAAACACCACGGGAGACCAATAGTTGAAAAAAGAATTATCAAGAGGCAGTTTTCTGGGCACTGCTTTCAAGTCTGCTGTTCCGGAACATTCCACAGTTGGTGTTCATCTTTTCTGTAAAGCTCCTTAAATACCAAGTGTGTCATGAGAGCAGAGGGTGGAAATGACTGAGCCATTCTGCCCTTTAATTAGTTCCCTTTCGAAGGGAACTTACGCTGCGTCCCCTAGAGGGCACTATTGGGAATGCCTCCGGCATGACTGGTGTCTGAAGCATGAGTCTAAACACAACAATGAACTTGGCTTTGGCTGGCGGCAGCCTATGACATCACAACTGGTGCGGCAGAGAGTATAAAAGGGCACCTGTGAAATAAGTCATCCTCTTTCTTGTCTTCAGGAGACCGTTTGTTTGTACGGGATATGGTACGCACTTTTGGGTGGAATGCTGTCTTTCCTTTCTGCTCTCTTGAGGGATAGTAGTTAGCGTTTGCATTAGGGATGCACCCCAGGCCCGATACTGGTCTCCTGTACTCGTACTCGTACTCGTTATATCGGCAAGTACCAAAAATAAAAGTATCGGTATCGGGCGAGTACTGGAAAAAGTGGTATCGGTGCATCCCTAGTTTGCATGAGCGTGTTCGGCTCTCTATAAGGCACTTATAGCGATGCATTCGCATCTGTTCTCGTATGATTCTTTTCAGAGTGATGGAATGCATCATTTGAACTAGCACTTGAGGTTAAATTGCGTGCTTTTCGCGATGTGGTTGCAGTAATTGGTTCCACCTGGGCTTCACTCTCTTTTGAGGGATGAGAGTTAAGTGCCTCCACCCCGCATTCAAGTCCCGTGACTGCCATTATGGTGAGGCGGGATTAAGTGCGGGGGTTGTAGGCAGAGCACGGACAAGTCCAACAAGAAGTTTTCCTTTTTTGGCTCCTCTTGTTGACTCAAATAACATTATTGTTCTTTATGTGTCTTATTCTGAGGAATTAGAGACAGAAAAGTGCTGTAGTTATTATTATTAAAGTTGTAGCTTGTGCCAATGACAGATTAGATCTGTTTTAGCTGCATGAGACAGATTTTGTGGAAAACAATTTCTGTCTGTACATACTGCCTGTCCCTGTGAGTCTTCTGTTTTTCCTTTGATCTCCAAATTTGGTGGAAATGTGTTGAGGCCTCTTTTCTGTTTCTCAGTAGCTGAGGCGTCCTCACTGAAGGCTCCAACCTGGCCATTTGGGTTATGTTCTGCTGAATGGCAGGTTCAGTAAGGAGCTCCACTCTGATAGCGTCATCAAGTCATTAGGCTTTCTGTAAACCTCCTTGGTAAGCCGTTCTTAGTATAGGACGTAGTTAGGCCTCCTCTCGCTTTAGAGAGTTGTTATGCTGAGGCCTCTGTCCTCAGAGCTCCATCACGCAGTGATTCGGCGTTGTTAGGTTTTCTGATCCTCCATGGCCACTACTTTTATGTGGAGTTACTTATGAGCCCAGCTATAGGCTAGCAAGTGCGAGTTGTAGGCTCTCTGTGAGCCTCCTTGCACAGTATCCTATGTGTGGAGCATAGTTAGGCCTCCTCTCATTTTAGAGTCGTCATGCTAAAGCCTCCACTCCACTCCTAGATCTACTGCGAGCGTCATCAGGGCTCCTCTCGCTACAGAGAGTTATCTTCATTGAGGCCTCCACTCGCCAGAACTCCACTAGGACAGCATCTGTGAGTTGTAGGTTCTCTGTGAGCCTCCTTACAAGATGTCCTGAGCGTGGGGCATAGTTAGGCCTCCTCTAGTTTTAGAGTGTCGTCATGGTGAAACGTGTTTCGTGCCTTCTCTAAAATCCATGTTTATGGTAAGAGCACATGCTGATTGCTTCGTGCCTTTTCTGAAATCCATACTTATGGTAAGGGCATGTGCCGGGTGCTTCGTGACCTTTCTATCTGCGTTAGACCCCAGTTTGCTCTTAACCAGAGCAAGTTTGCCAAGTTGACTAGGCTCTCTGTGAGCCTCCTTGGATACTGCGAGCGTTGTTAGGCCTCCTCTTGTTGAGGCCTCTGCTCAAAGAGTAATGGCGAGTAGAAGGCTCCTTGTGAGCCTCCTTACAAGATATCCTAAGCGCGGAGCTTTGTTAAGCTTTGGAAAGTCGTTCATACTTGAGGCTTCCACTCCTAGAGCTCGGCTAGGCAGTATGGTAGTATGCTAAGTTGTTAGGCTCTCTGGGAGCTACTGACCTTAGTGTGGAGTGTTGCTAAGCAGCCTCTCATTTAAGAGGTGGCATATTTAGGCTTTCAGAGCTTTCAGAGCTTCGAGGGCCAGTTAGCTCTTAGTGTTAGGCTCTCTGTGAGCCCCCTTGGACACTGGCCTAGTCAAGAACGTAGTTAGGCTTCTTATCTCCTGTTGAGGCCTCCATTCTTGAGAAGCTCCGGTCTATGATCGCGTAGCTGGTGCAGGGGTGAGGACTCCTTTGAGTCTTTGACTTAGCTCAGTCAGTAAGGTACTCATCTCTTAGCAGTGTCTTGTTTGCCCAAATCCAGCTGTCTTATCTTCTTTAGAACAAACACCTTTGCACTAACTTCTGTAAGCTAGAGAGACACAGATGAAGTGTAAACACTGAGAGGTGGTTTGAGGAAAGACATTCGCAAATATGATCATTCCCATGCAAAAATCTCAAAATATAAAGTCCTAAAAAATAAATCCAGCTGTGTATAAAAAATAAAAAAAAAACATTTATACAGCAAGAGATAACTAGATAAATATCGTCTACAAAACAAAATAATTGCTGTTTATCCATTAACATACTAAAATGATTATTCAAATTATCACATTATAAACATAATATCTGAAAGATATTTGCTATTCTTTCAACAGTTTGTTTTTAATCAATTTTACAGCAATGCTAGACGTAAAAACTGCATTTTAAATTGAATATATATTTGTACAGAGCATCAATATCCCTACGAGTTATATAGAAAATAATGGCAGGGAACAATTTGATTGGCCTAATGGTTAGAGAGTTGGACTTGTAACCCAAAGGTTGTGGGTTTGAATCTCGGTACCAGCAGGAAATGTCGGTGAGAGGAGTGAATGAACAGTGCTCTTTTCCACCTTCAGTAACCAGACTAAGGTGCCCTTGAGCAAGACACCGAACCCCCAATTGTTCTCTGGGCGCCACAGCAAAAAATGGCTGCCCACTGCTCTGGCTGTGTGCGTGTGTGCACTTGGATGCGTGAAATGCAGAGCACAAATTTCAAGTATGGCACATCACTTTCACATGTTTTTCAGTGTTACAATAGATTTTCTTACCCCAGTTTAACACGCAGAGACAGATAAAGGCTTTGAAACCATCTTAGTCAAGCAAATGCAGTACAGTCAAGCTACTGTACTGAATGTGATTTGGACTGCGCTGGTCATCTTCCTCTGCGTCTTGAAGAGTCTGGTGTGACTGACACCTCTCTTTGAAGCTGTGTATCCCTGTGGCTTCATCAGTGAAACACTCATTAGCTGCTCCTGTGGTGACGCCACACCATCAGTAGGTGTTCAAGTCAAGGCAAATTTATTTGTATAGAGGCTTTTAAAGCAACTTTACAGAAATATCAAGATGATAATGTTTATAATATCTTAATAGCATCATTCATTATAATCAAATTTAGCAGATTAGAGCTGGGTGATAGTTTCAATTTTGTGACAATACAAGCAGTTGAGAATTGCTATGTAGTATATTTCGCCCTATTTGAGTACACTGTATGAGTGTTAGACATATATATATATATATATATACATACATATACAACTTTATATAAAGAGCTGGGCGATAACACAGTTACATTATGCAATGATATAATCGATCAAGCTCAAGACTTTCTATAGAGACTATATATATATATATATATATTTGTGCCAAAGTATACAGTGGTTTACATTTTGCGATGATATAAACAGTCACACAGCCAATAATTGCTCTGTAGTATATACTGTTTTATTAATTAATTAATTTATTTCAGGTTTATTTGACAGGGACAATGCACATCAATAATACATAAATATACAATGTGCCAGAATTTGCCAGAAGGCTATTTTGCATCTGCAGTCCCTGGACTGATGGTAAAATTGTCACCCTAAAATTATAAAGAATTAATCAATACATAATACTCCAAAATACACTATTATTATCTCACACTATTCCTCAAAAAAAAAAAACATCCGCTTAAAAGTTATACTATACACAGAACCAACAAATCAATACCAGCTCACTCATACACACAATCCAACTGTCAAAGAAAATGTCAATGTATCAATAATATCATAATATCAACATACAGACAAAGATAATGTAAGCATACAGACAAGTAACAGTAGCCCTAATCATTCAATCAGTCCTAAACCAAACAACCTCATATACAGTACATAGCATACAAATCTCAAACTAGTAGAGCAGAAAAGACAAGACAGCAGCAGAGTTAAGTTTATAAAATGAATGTTGACAATGCTGACTCTCAATTAACCACTTCTTTAAGTGAAACCTAAAGGAGGCATAAGTATTAAAATGTGTAATGAAAGTTGGGATGGAGTTCCACTCACGAGCAGCCCTAACTGAAAACACTGTTTGACTAAATGCACTTTTTCTTAAAGGGACTATGCAATCATCTGTAACCAGATGGTGCTACGTTTATAAACTGGTTCAATACTGGAGGAGCCAGTCCATGTCTGATTTTATACATAAGACAAAGATCTGTATATAATCAAATTTTCCCAACTTAAAATATTGTTTTGTTTTCAAGTAAGATTGCTATCAATATATACACCCAGATATTTAAAATCTGAGACAACTTGTAGTCTCTCCCCATCTATGATTACATCTGACTCCGCACGGCAACTTTTAGTTTTACTGAAAGACATACATACAGTTTTCGATACATTTAGTTGTAAGCAATTATGTTTTAGCCATTCTGTGATCTTTAACATTGAACTTGTTCGCTGATCAGCAGCTTGAGCTGCACTATTAGCATGTACAAAAACTACTGATCAGCATACGATCAGCAGCTTGAGCTGCACTATTAGCATGTACAAAAACTACTGTGTCATCAGCATACATCTGGATGTTGGAATTGAAACAAACAAACAATGTGAGTGTACTGTATGCATGCAGGTACAATTAGATATACTGCATATCTAACTTTTAATACATCGCTGGGTGATACATTTCTTTGTGCTGAGAACACCAATGAAACAGTGCCAATGCATGACCTGCTTGCTTTGTGAAAGTGAAAAGCTTATTAAGAACCGATTCATCTCTCTTTTTGTATCAACTTCTATTGTATCATAACTGGCTTTGATGTAATTGTAAGGAACAGTTAGTTTTACTTGATGTACTAAAATAACTAAAATTAGAAATGAATAAAAGCTATATGGACAAAAAAAAAAAAAAAAGACAA
>NW_015670605.1:748378-758719 GCF_001515625.1 Sinocyclocheilus rhinocerous | reverse complement strand
AAGTGTCCCCAACTAAGCAAGCCAGAGGCGACAGCGGCAAGGAACCAAAACTCCATCGGTGACAGAATGGAGAAAAAAACCTTGGGAGAAACCAGGCTCAGTCAAGGGGCCAGTTCTCCTCTGGCCAGACAAAACCAGCAGTTCAGTTCCAGGCTGCAGCAAAGTCACATTGAGCAGAGGACTCAACTGGTTCCTGTGGTCTTGTCGTCGATAAAACATCGATAAAATGTAGTATCTCAATGATACTAATTATAACACTGGTCACATTATATCTTTTGGTGTGGAAAAGACAAAAGACTTTAAAGTGCTTATGCCATTTTTAAGGTTCCTAATATTGTTTTTGGAGTCTCCTACAGTAGGTTTACATGCATGCAAGTTCAAAAACGCTCAAATTCAAAATTTAAATTTAATGTCACCTCATTTTCCAATGATTCTGAAATGATTTGTTCAAAGCAGTTCTAAGATTCAGTCTCTCTAAACCCTTCCTTTCCGTGAGCCTACTCTGCTCTGATTGGTCAGATGGCCCAGTCTGTTGTGATTGGTCTACCGCGTACAGTGCGTGTCGGAAACGATACACCCATAGCCATAGTTCAGTATTTTGAACGCTCGATAGAAAAAAATAAACATTATTATTTCTCATACTTACTGGTTGTGATTCAGTGGAGCCAGCTGGTGTAAATAAACTGAGCCATCTTTAAAGAGCAAGCATTTTGTGAATCCCGCGTTGAATACCCGAGATGCAGGTCGCCAGTAAAATGACAGGAACACAAAAAAGATTTGGGTTGTACTGCTGTGGTACAGTGGGAAAAAAAATATTTAACCATTGATTCATTGCAGCCTCCTCTTCTTTTTTTTAATTTTTTTTATGGTGGATTACAACCATGACTTATCAAGTGCATAACCCCACCTACTGTACCGGAGTTTGTAGCATGGACTATTACTTTGCATAGTAATAATTGTTATTTAAAAAAAAATAAATTAATAAAAAGAATTTACCATAAAAACAAAAACCCTAAATCCTATAATATACCCCTATATCCTTCAGGTATTCCACAACAGCTTTCTGTGTATCCTTAACCCCTTCTCCTGTTGTTCCCAATACACCCTCAATGTTCCATTTCTTCCTGTCTTACTTATCTTTTGCTTTAGTCTATTCCTCTCTTCACTATATTCCCTACAATGTAATAATATATGTTTTGCACTTTCTGTGATTTTACACTCCAAACATTCATCTGATTGACTTTTACCTAATAAAAACAATGTTTTATTTAACCCTGTGTGGTCAAACCTCAGTCTGGTTAAAACCGATTTCTCCCTTCTGTTCCTTCTAGTCACACGCTGTGCATTAATAGATTTCTGTACACTGTAGTATTTGCTTCCACTATTATCTATGTCCCACCTTTCCTGGCATTTCTTCATCGTCTCTTTTTTGATCATCGTCTTAGTTTCTCCTTTACCAAAGGGAATATTTATAACATCCCTTGTCTTGGTTGATTTTTTTGCTATTCACACACACTATCCTATCTTCCTCAAATAGTATTGTCCCTCCTGAGCCACTGATCAATCTGTAGAAATTCATAGAATTGGTTTTCTTATAAAGATTTTAACAAGATTTCTGTACACTGTAGTATTTGCTTCCACTATTATCTATGTCCCACCTTTCCTGGCATTTCTTCATCATCTCTTTTTTGATCATCGTCTTAGTTTCTCCTTTACCAAAGGGAATATTTATAACATCCCTTTTCTTGGTTGATTTTTTTGCTATTCACACACACTATCCTATCTTCCTCAAATATTATTGTCCCTCCTGAGCCACTGATCAATCTGTAGAAATTAATAGAATTGGTTTTCTTATAAAGATTTTAATACGGTGTCCGCAGCAGCGCTTTAGCATCTGAGCAGCCAGTGTTCGGTTTGAAATGAAAATGAGCCGCCTCTCCAGATCGAGTTGAGAAACAAAGGACAACAAATATTGTGTATCAGTGGGGTGTCGAGATGGGCTGAAGATATCATAGCAGATTCAATCATCGGATCAGACAACCTTGTAAAACAAGCAAAGTAGAGGAAAGAAAGTCTGAGCGATAGAAAAGGGACACGGAGAGCTCAGTACAAATGAGTGTCATCCCTGAAAGGACTCAGAAATAACAGTAGCATCTACACTGTAACAAGCAAAATGAAGTACATAGTCAATCAGTAAGTATGTACTACAATGATTTTCTGTAGGACATTTTGAAGGTACAACATGTTTGTCTCATGCAATTACTGTATTTTATGTATAGCAAAATGAAGTACATAGTCAATCAGTAAGTATGTACTACAATGATTTTCTGTAGGACATTTTGAAGGTACAACCTGTTTGTCTCATGCAACCTAAATTGTATTTTAGCACTGATTGGACAGTAAGTGAAATTTTAAGAACTTCAACATGAAATCAAAATTGACCCACTGTTTTATATTTCCTAATATTCGTTATTGGTCAATACAATTTATTTATTTAGTTATTTATTTAGTTATTTTTCATTTAATATTTTATTTGAGAAATAGACTAGTGCTCATCAAGACAGCATTTATTTCATCAAAAAATATCAGTAATATTTTGAAATATTATAACAATTTAAAATAATAGTTTTTTTATTTCAATATGTTATAAAACTTAATTTATTTCTGTAATGGCAAAGCTGAATTTTCCAGTCTTCAGTGTCACATGATCCTTTAGAAATCATTCTAATATACTGATTTGCTGTTTAAGAAACATTTATTATTATTATCAATGTTGAAAACAGTTGTGCTGCTTCATATTTTTATCTAAATCGCGATACATTTATCCAGGACTCTTTGATGAACTGAAAGTTCAAAATTCATATTTTGTGACAATAATAAAATTATTTAATGTCACTTTGATCAATTTAATGCATCCTTGGTGTATAAAAGTATTAATTTCTAAAAAAAAAAATAAAAAAAAACTTGTACAATCTACAAAAATAGCACATTTTTCATATTATCTTCTTATTTGCATGGTACATGTACACCGTACTTACTTAAATCTACTTAAATGTAAGTTAGTGTGATACACGTCTGATATTTAAATCCATAATAAAAATTAAATAATGTTGGTACTTATATTTTCTCAATAGGGATAGTTGTCACACTTTTACTAAATTACTAGATACATTTTTGAAAGTTTTTTATATATTTTTATTTTATTTTTATTTATTTTTTTTATAAATAAATAATAAAACAAACCTATAAAGTAAACAGTTCTACCATTATTGTCCAGGAAAACGATAGTTATACTGGTCAAAGTATGTTGAAAAATAAAATATTAAAGGTAAAATACCTAAAAGAAATTAGTTTGAATCAATTGCAATTTGTAGTTTTTAATATTAGTAATTAAACAGAAACATTTAATATAATTTAATAAAAAATGTTCTTTTGACTTCTTTTGGGAACAACCATTTCTTTTTATTACCACAGAATAAATTATTTTGCTGTCACTGAGAAGCTTTGATCCTCTGTACAACTGACAAAAATACATCAAATATGAAGTTTTAGAAATTCATCATCAGGATACGCTTCTGGGATGGTTCATTGACTGCAAGTCTTTGGCAGAAAATAGATCGTCCCACATTCTCACACACAGATCAAACTAATCGCTCTCTACAATATCAATAAAACTCTCCTTTCACCATTCTCTGACATTCATTGCCTTTGTATATCTTCTAGCAGATCAAACCGGTTTCTAGTTAAACAAGTCCCTCAAGTCTTTCTGAACGAACAAAGATGCTGCACTGCTGCCAAACGCAGAGAGATTACAGAACGTACATGTGTCTGTTAAACGCTAGAGAAGCTCTTCAATGTGTCTTACTCCGGCTGACTCTTTTCAGGCCAGATGATTTCCTCTCACCTTTTCTGTATCAGAGCACAAGAACAAGACCCTCTGGATCAATACCCCCGCCCAATGTCGAGAGAACTGAATACATTACATAATGCCTCACCTCAGAGGAACCCAGAACTGTTTTAGATAGAGCTGCACAGTATGGTAGAGTATCAGGTGGCACAGTATCATATGACATTAGAAATGGGTGGTTTTCCTATATCTTAGATATATCTATCTGCTTTATGATTTACTGTGGGTTTACTGTTTTGAGCCTTTTGTTTTTAAGCATCACAATGTAATTTTTGCACTGATGCCATATACTTATTCAGCTGTTATGAACAATCTTATCTTGTGGTTTTAGTCCATCAATTTCCCAAAAAAAAAAAAAATCTAAGTTAAAAAAAATGCCATTAATATATACCATTAATACAGTGATACATATCATTATTTTGATATAAAATGAATCATGATGTATTTAAGATTGTGGTTATACTGCGCAGCACTAATTAAATAAGTAGAAACTAAATTTTAACATTTAGATTTTTGCATTAGGAAAAATGCAATAATATATATTTACACATATATAGATTATATATATATATATATTGTATATATTGTATATATATATATATATAAAAATGACAAATAAATAAAGAAAACAACATTAAATGAATGAACTCATATGTTGAAATACAAGTGCACCAAATTATTCATTCATTCATTTTTTTCATTATTATTATTTATTTTTTGGCTAATAAAAATTTGGAAAAAGTTACATAGTGCACATTTAAACATTGATATTGTAAGTATTAATAAGATACAGAATGATTATGTCATGATACACTGAATGTATTATAAAAGGCTCACCAGTCAATGCAGAAGCCTTGCAATCACATAGGAGGACTAAATGTGTGTGTGGTTTGGCAGCCCAAAGTCAAAACTTCCTCGGCTCAGAACAGAGCCGTAATAATATTGGTTGGACTGTGTGTGGATGACACAGTGGTGTCTTCCTGATCTCCCCAATAAGTCAGCTGTTATTGAGAGTAGAGCCTGAACGTGGCCCCGCACCGCCACAGCACATACACACACAGACTTTCATTACAGGTGACCCATTTCTGAGCTTCAGCGATATAAGCTAAACACAAATCATAGCATGTTCCAACCATTAATCCAGTCTGATGTGAGGAATGAACATGACGAGCAGATATCAATCAGAAAAGGAGAGTGAAAGGGTGAAATGTGACCGTAAGAGAATAATCGATTTGTAAGCTGGAACTGAAGTTGCAAATTTATAAATTTCTCTGGATGGAAACTATGAAAAGAATGTTCTGATGTTAACTGAACATGAAATAAATTAATGAAAAAAAGTATTTCTTGCCAATAAAATAACTGAACGAATTTGAACATTTATTGGAAATTACCTTTCTTTTCTTGATTATTAATTTTTTTATTGTCCTCCAGGGCGAGTGAGCTGCCTTGCTTTCAACTGCCTACATACTGTAAGAATTTGCCTTTTAAGGCAGCATCCTAACCCTAAATGTGATCTCACAACTAATGGATTTGAGTTGGTAAATCTGTGTTTCATACAATTAGTGTTCTTCACGCAATGAACACGGGAGATTTAACAGCTGATTTTAATTTGGCTTTACAACATTAGTTAATGACAAAATACTTAAATAACCATAAAAAAGCTTACACAAATATTGGCTAAAATAGATAGCAGATGTAAATTGCAAGTATTTAAATAGCAAATTTTGCATTATATAGTAATACATGTTTATGGAAGCCTATTTCCGGCACAGAATGAAATTGTTTTGTTTTTTCCCCCTATTTAACCATTGTCTATGGCCATTCAACATTACAGTAGATATAATTGAGAGCTATCAATTTTAACATTTATTAGACTTAAGTGAAGTTAAAACAATCTTCACATAAACCCATTATAATAAATGTCATATTTACCTGTGCCCTTCAGCAAGTAAGAAATATACAGAAATTGAATAAAGTTATCAAACACTATATTAGATGAATCCTTAAAGCTACAAAAATGCTTGATTTCCTCTTTTTTCTTTTGTTCTTTGATGAACAGACATCACAGCAGCTGGTTATTAGGTTATTTTGTCTGCTTTAAGAGCTGCCACTGCTGAACGTGACGTAGTTCTTCATGGAACCATCAATGCTTATTTTTCATTCAATACTGATAATGAAATATAGGCCACTCTTAACATGTGCAAGTTTTCACTCCAAATTTAGTTTATACGGTTTTTAAGCTTTTTTTTTTATCCATAAAAACTGCAATTATATATTCAAACTGTGTTTGAATTAAGAAAATGATCTCACAATGCAGGGTTATTATAGTTAACAACTAAAAAAAAAACTTTTTATTTCAACTAGTTTCATTTAGTTTAACTTGATGTACTAAAATAACTAAAACTGAAATAGAAATGACTAATATAGAACTATTTAAATAATAATAATAATAATAATAATAAATGTCCTCATCATGGACTGCAAAACAATGAAAGAATGACTTACAAGAGACTTAAAATATTATTTAATTATGCTGCCATTATCTAAATCTAATTATCTAAAAATGGCTATAGTCATCATTACATATTACCTTAAAAATATAGAAAAAACTTTTTTATTCACCAACTAATGGGCTCAACATGAATGAATGAATGAATGAATGAATGTCTTGTAAATCAGCTTGTACATCCACATTCCTTTACTGTGACCCCTCTAATAATACAAAGATATTTAACATTAATAAGCATAAAATTAGTGAAATCCTATACTTCTTAGAGTCCACATTTTGGAAACCAGTATAGTTTAATGCCTTGAAACGTCCTGAGGTGTGTCTTAAAATGGTGAAAAGGTGATTAAAAGTGGTGCATTACTTCAAAAAATGATGATCAGTTGGTTAAAAATATACTGATATATAAAAATACACAACTTTTTTTAACCTAAAAATAAAGTATGCTGGAAAAGTTCATGTTCTTCCCCTTTTGTCAATGACGCCTAAACAGATTCAAGTCTGTCTGTAGAATGTATGTGTGTTGTGTGTGTGTGTGTGTGTGTGTGTGTGTGTGTGTACCTAGTATTCCCTATGAAATATGAAAAACCAATATGAATATGATGAAAACCAAATATGAAAACCAAATGTCTCCACAAGGATAGTAATACCAGTAAATTTTAACCTTTGAATCTAAAAATGCAGAAAGTTTTGTATGAGGGGTAGGTTTAGGGTAAGGGGATAGAAAATACAGTTTGTGCAATATAAAATTAATTACATCTATGGAACGTCCCATTTAAACATGGAAACCAGTGTGTGTGTTTCTGCTTCATTTATCCCCTCCAGGTTTAGTAAATTATCTGATTTTTAGCACCTTGTGAGTGCCTTTGTTCTTATGTGCATGTGTGGCATGCAATTTATGTGGGAATGCCTTAGCAAAACATATTTACAGAAAAGCTTTTATTGTTGCCTGATGCCTGAGGAAATCCCATGGTCATCGCAATTAAAAAGCACTGAAAATGTGCTTAGACACTAAACAGATGAGGGGAATTTACAATCCAGACAAGTGAATAAAGGTGCTGGCGAAGCTTCCTCCTGACCCACACACATTCCCTCCCACTGAAGACATGCTGAACACAGAGACACGCTGCCAATGTAATTAATTTTACACAATAAGAGATTATTATCTCAATGTCACATCAGTAGGTTGTGGAACATGTTGCCTGGCAGCCTCACACACGTCCATTACAACAGCGTTCTCTGCCGTTTAAATCAACCAGCTTTATGAACAATGGAACAGGTTTTCTTGCCAACATTTTGTCAAGCTTTTGTTTCTCCAGCAGTCCTCAAGCCATTTTATTAAAAATGCTCAACTCAAATGTGCTATGATCATCATACAATACAACATGACTCCTTTTTGTGGCTGTTTTATATCATGCTCTGCATTAATTGTGACAATAGGAAACACCTAAGTTTTGTTTGAATATTAAAGAATGCTTGAATTATATAACATTCATGCAACTCTGCAAGTTCAGGCTCTGGGGAATTCCAAACAGTTGTATGGTTAGCGTCACTATACTAATGGTGAATCTCACATAGACAAAAATAGGCTCATCCAAACTTGGTTTCGAAGAAAATGATGAAACTCTTATGGAAACCGTCAAGAAATAGCCATTTTCAGCCCAAAATCAACAGTACAATGTAATGAGACATTATTATTAAAAGCATCAAAGACTTTAACAAAACATTAAAAACAGAAACATAAATAAAAAAATAAAAAAACTTAATTACTCCAAATTTTTGAACGGTACACTCTAAAAAATAATTCAGTGGATCTGTTGCCACTACTGCGTACATTTTTTTTGTTGCGTCCAAACAATATTTTTTAGAGTGTAAGATAGATAGATAGATAGATAGATAGATAGATAGACAGACAGACATAAATATTATTATAGTAATATTGTGAAATATTAATAAATACATCATCGAGTGTTCTTAAAAACATTTTAAAAATCTTAATTTTAACTCAAATTTTAACTGACAATGTATATATTTATATACAGTACAGTTAATTATACATCAAATATAGTACTTTGCAAGGTTAACACACTGATCTAACAGCCTTTACAATGCTCATACAACTAACTCGGCCAGTGGTGACTTGTGCAGAGGACTGAGAGATTGTGAGTGTAGTGCACAGATTTGTCCCAGCTTACTCAGCAAAGACGGGACATCATTTATGACACATTCCTGAAGGTATGACACCATGATCCATGTTAAATACCAAAGACTCAAGAAGACAGAGGCCCACTCTTTCTCCATTGGTGATGAAACCCCTGCCTGAACTGTAAGGAGTCTACGGAAGCTGACATGACTGATACACCACCGGGTTTCCACATACATTTTCATGTCAGCCATCAAGAGCGTATTAAAAGCGGCACTGCACCTTAAGACACGAAATATACTTCATTTTGAGATCAAAGTATGTTAAATGAATTTTTAGCCATTTTCCAGATAAATTACATCAGCTAAAGTTCAAATGTATCAAAGAGAGCGCGCCGGGTCCAGAACCAAACCGCATGACATCATTTACTTTCTCAAACACTTCAAAGAGCAAAACTATGCATGAGACGGTCACTTGTATTATATTTCAAGAAATGTAAAGGTCCAACGGAGAACTTACTTTGCTTAAACATAATAGACTGACTGCATGAATAAGCAGCGAACCTTAAAGTGCTTTACAAGACTGCAGAGCCACGATGAGAAGTGATGTCAGAAACAAGAGCACTTATATAATGTGAACAATCTCGGGTGTTCTGTAGGTGAGCATGTTCCCGTTTCTTGACGCAAACGGAGACAGAAGCAGCAGGGGTCGTGCGGCATCGACGTGGCTTACGCTCCCGGGGAAGCGCTTCCTGCTTGCGCTGCCAACAGCTCTCAAACCTCCTCTTAGCTTATTAATAAAGACACTTGGCAACCAGCATCCGAGCCAAAGCATCTGCCCGTTCTGAACACGGGGAGCCGACGTCAGAATATATCACTCTTATATGCTAAATGACCTTGGGCTGCCCATATACATACAGCCATATCTAATGCACGCTTTCCGAGGCATCTTGAAGAGGGAAAACAAACTGCAAATTAATTCTGAATTTCACCACAAGGTTTCCTGGTGGCCATTATAAAGCAATGTCACCTTTAGAGGGAATACAGATGGCTATTGCTGTACTGTTGATATTTTGAGAGCCTTTTCTCACCTACTTGGCTTGCAGGTTACGGAATTGTTTTCCTGATGGGACCAAAGCTATAACCAGACATACAAATACATGGGCTATATTGCCTATTGAGAAGTATGGGACAGTAATGGGCGTCAGTTTGTGACCATTGATCCCTTTCCACTATCCAGCATCGACCCTCCGCCACAGCATCCTGCGAGGATATCGGGTCTCTTTCTTCCCTCTGCAGAACCAAGGTTACAGCGACTAGATTCTCATTCCAGGAGGAACCTAAGCCCGTTCATCCGTTTGTTTGTTTTGGTGGAAATCTCTTGTCTGTTCGGGAGGGTAAAGGGCACCTCTTCTCTAAACCATTCCCAGACCCAAGCTTTACAGCTCTCTTGGCCGAGTTTCAGCAGGAGATAGAGAGAAAGCTTTGTTTGGATATATGCGAGAGTAAGAATATAAAGCTCCAGCAATATAGGAGGATTTGCAGCCTGTTTTTCTTGTAGGATCTTTCAACAACACACAACCGGTACTGCAGAAAACGTGGGTTAGTCAAAGCACGCTTTCCAATTCAAAGAACGCCAAGAACGTGTTGCCTCACAATAATTGTGAAAAGCTGTATACATTTCATATTCACATAGGACTTAAATAATAATAATAATAAAACATATATACATATATACGTATATATATATATATATATATATATATATATATATATATATATATGT
>NW_015670605.1:731304-747728 GCF_001515625.1 Sinocyclocheilus rhinocerous | reverse complement strand
ATATATATATATATATATATATACACTGTATATACACTGATACACTGAAAAACAGTTCATCTCTCTGTAGTTTTATCATTTAAAGACAACAAAAAATTAGAAAAAAGTTCATTAAACTGTTAATTAAATTTTAAAGCTAAATTAATTAAATATGTTTTCTCTTTACAAAGCTGTAATTTGTACATACACACATACATATACAGACATACATACATACTACATACATACATGCATAAGTTATCTCTACAGTCCTGTCATTACAGGACATAAAGAAAGACAATGCAAATTGAAAAAAAAAAGTTAAGTAAATACATTTTTTTTCTATAGATCTGCCATTAATAAGCAAAAATCCAACACATAAAACATAAAATCTGACTTTTTGATTATGCCACTCTCTCAAAAGTCAGTTATCAGTTCGCCATGCTGTTATTCTGCATGCAGACCACATTGTGGAGTTCCTTCCCACTGTAGCTTTTGCAAATAAACAGAGGCGATTGTGAATGTTATGAAGGTAATTTAAAATCTACCTTGAACAGCAGCTCTTCAATTACAGTGTCTGCGTGATTGACAGGGTGATCGTCCTCCCCGTTCTGACTAAGGAGACCCCTCTGGGAGCGAGGACTTATATGAAGATGAGACTCTCGCCTGATAAGCTGTCTCTTCATCAGACAAGGCTGTGAGAGAAGTGTGTCTCATTTAAATGAATATGCTGTGCATAGTTGAAGAGAACACAATTGAGACCAGCTTGGCTATGTCCTTCACAGGGAATTAATTAGATTTGTAATTTTCTTATATAAACACTCAATCATTTGGTATACACTGATACACACTGTTCAAAAGTTTAGGGTCAGTTTTTTTTTTTTTTTTTATATGAATACTTTCATTCAGCAAGGACACATTAAATTAAAATGACAGTGAAGACATACTGTTACAAAAGGTTCTTTAGAAATTTTTGATTCATCAAAGAATCCTGAAAAATCTGTTTTCACACAAATATTAAGCAGCACAACTGTTTTCAGCATTGATAATAATAAGAAATGTTTCAGCATATCAGCAAATCAGCATATTAGAATTATTTCTGAAGGATCATGTGACTTTGAAGACTGGAGTAATGATGCTGAAAATTCAGCTTTACACCACAGGAATAAATTACATTTTAAAATATGTCATAATAGAAAACAGTTATTTTAAATTGTAAAAAAAAATAATAATAATCATTTTCACAATATTACTGTTTTTACTGTATTTTTGATTAAATAAATGCAGCATTGGTGAGCATTAGAGACTACTTTCATAAAACTCTCCGACCCCAAACTTTAAAATGTATACATTAGATTCTATTTAAATATTACGTTAAAAGCATGCAATTTACTGTATAAACAGTTACATGGAAGTAAAGATGAAAAATGATTAAAATTGAGCTAGCAAAACAGCAGTAATTTGAATAAAACTAATCACTCATCTGTTTCAGCTGAGCAAATGTTGCATAGCCATCAGACCAACACAATAAATCACCAATGACGGCAAAAGTAATGTTGTTTAGTGTCTGAAAGGAAGAAAAGCCAAAAAGATGGATATGCAAAGTTAAGCTAACTTGCGATTTAACCACAAAGAGAGGAAAAAAGATTATTTGCTGACAAAATCCTGCTGAAACCAACCTAAGCTGGTTTGTCTTAAGTCTTTTAAACTTATCTCACAGGCTGGCCAAGCAGGTGTTTAGCTGGTATCGCTGGGCAGCCAACTGGTTTCCCAGCTGAAGAGTGTCCTCTAGCCTTCTAAAACGAGACCAGGAAATCAGCTTAGGCAGTTTTTCTTTTTTTTCTTTTTTTTTCCTCCAGCTGGAATATCCTCCCCATTCCTTAGCTGGTATAAAGGAAATTAAAATATTTATAAGGAATAATTTAATATTTACAGAGTCTTTTATTTTTAACAAAGCTGCTGGAGCAACACTAATTCCAAATGTAATACAAAGTCAATCCATCAAGAAGCTTTCCAGTGACTGATTGTGACTGAAGGGGGAAGAATCCACAATCATCTCGTTTTCTTTAAGGGAATTCATTTTAAATCATTTACTAACCTTCATGTTGTTCTAAACCAGTATTACTTACTTTCTTCCATGATAAACAAAAGGAGATGTTAGGCAGAATGTCTCATCTTCTGCTTTCCAATGGATGTGATTTATGTTGCCAAACTTCAAAAAAGAGAAGCCAAAACCCCATAACAGTAGCACATGCACTTTCAATATTTTTTATGCCATACGATAGCTTTGTGCAAGTAACAGACCAAAATTCAATCCATTATTCATTGATAATCTTCCACAATTCTTTTCCGACATCAACAGCCTTTACTCTACCAGTTACTGTACCAATTGGCATCAACAAAGAAAACACGGTAACACTTTAGTTTAGGTACTAATTCTCACTAATTCTCACTAACTCATTAAATAGTTGCTTATAAGCATGCATATTACATATTGGCTGTTTATTAGTTCTTTTAAAACACATATTAATGCCTTATTCTGCATGACCATATTTTAGATCCCTTAATCCGACCCCGTACCTAAACTTAACAACTGTCTTACTAACTATTAATAAGCAGCAAATTAGGAGTTTATTGAGACACAATTTGTAGTTAATAGTGAGAACTGATCCCCAAACTAAAGTGTAACCGAAAGCACATCACTCAGGTGAGTCTTCATTCTGCTGTCAAAACTATAATGGTAAAATTAGAGCTTTAAGTCTTACCAGAAAGCTGTATGAAAGAACAAATGTATACTGTTCTACAGTTATAGACTTAGAAAGGACACCATGACTCAGTTCCCCAGAGTGCAGCAGCAATATGTTTTAAATGAGGTGTTTGTGTAAAAGGGGCCCATGCCGTGTTATTTTAATGGTCTGGAAACCACACTCCAATATAGAGAAGCATTATTATAGTTCTAAATCAGTAGCCAGGAGCTGAGCTGCATGGGAATTCCATTAATCATGTTCTGGAGGTTTCTGTGAACCCACACACACATACATTTACATACGGATATATATACTCACACCCAGACACAGGAGGACGAGATATTAAGAGTTAATCCATGAGCTCTGAGCTCTAATGGACTTCCTACACATAAAGAATCTAAACTTTATAAATACTGGAGCAATGGTTCTATAATTAATACTGTGTATGCACAACAGCTGCTTTTACTTACTTTTTTAAGACCACCAAAAAAAACAAAATTGCATTTATTGAACTTTCCAAAGTGTGGAACGTTAGTGGCATCAAATCTCTGAAAATTATTCAATAATCATTCCTAGTCAATCAATCAAACAATAATAGAAATGTGATTAAACCACTACATTGGAAATTTTAATTGGACTGCAACCACATACAGTATGAACATACGGTTACTTTGAAATTTAAATAGCAGTACTACTAGTAGTAGTAGTAATAGTAGTAGTAATAATAGAAGTAATAATAATAATAATATATAATTTAAATTACAAAGTAACAGTAACAAATCTTTGCTGTATGTCTGAAGGCCATGGGTCAGAAGAGCATGTGACTAATTACACAATTACGATTAAGTTTATTTCTGTAAATATAACTAATGCTGCATGATGCTGAAGGCCTGTGCGCTGTTCTCATGCCTACAGCTTCATAATCGAGTCATTAATGTTGGGATTAATGATCTCTCAGGTCACCGGCTCATTGTAATTGCTCAAATCACTTCAGAAGCACAAATATGAGGAGGGATTATACTGTTGTTATGAGATCTGGAGTGTGTGTCCGTATGAACATAGAACATGCTATACTCTCTGAAAAAAAAAAGGTACAAAAGTTTTCACCGGGGCAGTACCCTTTCAAACGGTACACATTTCTATAGTATTTATCCCTAAAGGGTGCATATAAGCACCTGAAAGGTACATATTAGTATCTAAAGTCTACATATCAGTACCTTAATGGTACATATTTGTATCTTTCGAAAAGGTACCGCTCCAGTGACAGCTTTTGTACCTTTTTTCTGAGAGCGAAAAGGAGACCTCAAGCTTTGCCTGAGCTGAATGCAGTAACAGAGCAGTCCAAAATATTGTCACCATAGTTCAGAACAGGTGTAGTGTGCGGACCAATCAGGCACATAATTATTATTTGTTATATTCAACAAATAATCCCTAACACCCCTCACCCAACCAACAAGCCAACTATGAGGGTCTATGGACCCTTCCCCTGAAATGCAACAGCTCAAAAAGGCAGAACAGGCCTCTGGTTCCATGGCAGCCAAAGACAAATCATCTGATAACACTGGTTTTATTGCTCAAAGGAATGCAGGCAAAGCAATTCTCACTCAATTTCCTCATAGGAAAGACACATAATGCCCATAGAAATGGACTTTTCCTATTAATGACCTTCCTATGATGTATAACCCCAGGTCATTGTGTATATTATTTATGTTCTTTTATATTGTCTTTTGTATTGTATAGTGTTTTATGCATGCGTTATGATAGATCACTAGATAATATAACCTCACCAATATCATGTTTGGTATCTACAAATTTGTATTTTCATGATCTAAATGAGAGTGTATTTTATATGTTGATACCTATGCAACATATTAGTGTTCTAAGAATCTTTAATAGTTTTGCATCAACACCCAATCCCGTTACATATGCAAAACACCATGCACCAAGACAAAGAGGGGTAAACTTTCCCTCCAAATGTTCAAGACACCATTAGCTCTTTGATCCCCCAGATGTGTGACCCCCATAGAACTTAAAAGGCCTCACATCAGTGACCCGCCTGGACTTTTGTTTCTTGTCTCTCTTTCTCATCACCTTCCAGTCTTCCGCTGGCAGGCCTTGACTATAGCCAAGTCTTCACTTTCCATCTAGGAGAAAACTCTCCCAACCACCACCGAGTCAGAATAACATCTTTGGAGTTCATCACCCTTCAAACCCAGAAGAACGTGATCGCAATTCTAACACCATGAAACAAACCATCAAGACTTTCATCTGAGACTACATCCGGACGCTCGTTCAACGGCCAAGGCAATGCAAGTATCGTACATTTAACTAAACTAAACTAAGGTTTAGTATAAGCTGTAGACCCCATTGTAAAACGGCGCTGATGGTTTCACTCAGGTGGTTAACTGACTCCTTTTCCATAGCTGCATTCTCTGTTTTCTCTAATGGTTTCATTGATCCACTTTAACTCCCCTTTGTATGTATGTGTGAGTGTATGTTAATTTGTTTGTTTGTTTAGACTAGTTATTTTTTGTGTTTATTTAATAAAACTTTTGTGCACAAATTACATGAGATTCTGATTCTATCACTGCTTGTAAATTGATGTCCCTTTTACTATTCGATCTTGTTACGCTCGAATGCATTAAACTGTAAGCAAGTTATTTTCTGTGGCCATGAAAATATAATTTCTTAGAATTTATATGAAATTACACTGAATGTTCGCCGGACAAACAGATTATTTGATGGTAATATTAATTCTGCTACAGTTACTAATGACAGCTGTAATTAATTATAATTAATTGTAATTCAATCATGACAACTCTCGAAACATTTTAGCATGGTGATGGATATGACAATGTTAATGCATTTGGTCTTGGCGGAACAGATCTGCTATGCTGCTGCTGTTGGTTATTGCTGTAGTTGTAGATTATTGCTGCTGCTGCTGCTGCTGCTGCAAGCAAGTACAGGAACTTGCTACTGCCAATGCATATGGCGATACGATGCCGTGAGTATTTAAGACATGCTGCTGCTGCACAAATAGCATATAAAATAACCCCGTAGCAGATCTATACAGGTGGAGCTGGGGAAGGTGAAGGGTTTCAGAGAACTCTGAAAGCGCGCTGCAGGAATCTCAAGTGAATGCTAGCCACCCATATAAATGCAAGGCAGTAAGCTCATTGGCTGCATATGCAGCATGAACCAATCAGCTTGTGCCAAGTTGTTTAACTCTCTGAATATCATCAGTTACGTTAACACCCCATCAGAATGCGCCATCTAGAGTTTCATGACTGAACTATATATTTATTTATATATTTTCCCTTTTGAGCTAACAATTTTTTTCAGTAATTTGAGCATATTTAAACTTGAAATCAGGCAAAACGATTTGATAAAGTGATATTGTGGGGCACACAGATAAAAGTCAATGGATGTTTCCTTATGAGAGTGAAGTGGCAGTAAAATGACTGGATTATGTTTTAAATACTTCATTTGTCATCGTAAATGCAACAGTGTTGGTGTATAAATCAGCCTACTGAAGTATTTACTAAGCTGTGTTGTATCATTACTATAATTTTCATGTGATTATAAATGTTTAAAATGGCTGTAAATATAATTAATTTAACTGCCTAGTTTCTAATTTGAGTAACTAAAATGGTGAACGTGATTTCACCAAGTAGAACAACATTCCAATCGACCAATCAGAATTGAGGGATACATTTTCAAGAAATGTCAGTTTTAGGCTTACAATCAGGGTTAGATGCTTCTACACCCTTGTTATTCACCTATCATTTCCCTCTGATTTTAGGAATAAATTATGGGTAGGGTTAGGTTTAGGGGTAGGGATTGGGTTAAGTCTATATTTTTGGACAGTAATGTTGATCCAGGATCAACAAAAGATGTTGATCCAAGAACATGTCTTACTTGCCAAAATCACGGCAACCAACTAAAATACAGACTCATGACAGACATAAAAAATTATTTTTACACTATATAGACACATTAAAATTTAAAGAACCCTCTGAGAGTAGATAAAAAAGTTTTTTGATTAAATATGCAACTTATTTTTATTTTATTTTTATTTCTGTTTACCAACCTGGTGCTTGACTTAAAACAATAGATTATATCCTTCCCTGCTGGATTATTATTTAAAAGAAGCCTTGAGCACATTATTCTTTAGAATTATAATAACAACAATATGATAAAAGGCACTATTGTTCAAAAAATAGATACATTATAAAACTGTCAAATAAAAACAATCTGCCAAGTAATATAGCTAATTAGCCTAATGCATTTAATAATATCCATTTTAAAGTTATTATAATTAAATACTACCATGCCATATCCTTTGTGGTATTTATGTTTTTCAAACCCATTTATAGTTGTAGGAAAAAAAAGAAGAAGAAAAGAAAGAATAAGTGTTCATCGACCAGGATAATTGTTCAACCAGTAAATGTATTTATTTATGATTTAACGCCATATGGGCAGATTTCATGAGCAGTCGAGGCCTAATGGTTAGAGAGTCAGACTTGTAACCCAAAGGTCTCAGGTTCGAGTCTTGGTACCGGCAATAGGTGGGGGGAGTGAATGTACAGTGCTCTCTTCCACCTTGAATATGATGACAGAGGTGCCCTCGAGCAAGACACTGAACCCCCAACTGCTCCCCGGGTGCCGCAGCAAAAAATGACTGCCCACCGCTCTGGGTGTGCACGGTGTGTCGACCAGGATAATTGTTCAACCAGTAAATGTATTTATTTATGATTTAACGCCATATGGGCAGATTTCATGAGCAGTCGAGGCCTAATGGTTAGAGAGTCAGACTTGTAACCCAAAGGTCTCAGGTTCGAGTCTTGGTACCGGCAATAGGTGGGGGGAGTGAATGTACAGTGCTCTCTTCCACCTTGAATATGATGACAGAGGTGCCCTCGAGCAAGACACTGAACCCCCAACTGCTCCCCGGGTGCCGCAGCAAAAAATGACTGCCCACCGCTCTGGGTGTGTGTTCACGGTGTGTGTGTGTGTGTTCACTGCTCGCTGCTGTGTGTGTGCACTTGGATGAGTTAAATGCAGAGGACAAATTCGGAGTATGGGACACCATACTTGGCCACATGTCACGTCATGCTTCGAGAAAAAAGGTGGCTCTCGTCTCTAATGGCTGATATTTTCAAACAATGCAAAACTTGCATTTTCAAAATTTGTGACTGATTATTGCATAGACCACTGGAAATGCAGTTATGGCTTTTCATTTAACATCTCCAGAAACAGTTTATCAATTAGATCCATTATGCCTCTTGAACAAAACCTTTAATTGCATCTGACGGCACACAGAGCATTATGCGTCTAAAGTGGTTTTCACTATGAATGTAGCAGACACATTCTCTGATATGACTATTAGTTCTGTTTAATGATGCATTGTGAGCCCTGCCTATTAAATTATTACTAGTTTTCAATTTACAAAACATTCAAAAGATTTCTACAATTTCTTCTCTGATTTTATATTTAGTATCATGCATTACATGCATAACAAATTAAATGTCACTTCAAGACATGTATATTATACAAAACAATTAAATGAAGGCTGAGCGCTATGTTGCTAAATGTCACAGTGCACTCATAACAAGTTCAAACACAAACAACTCTGTGAATTGCACTCAGACTCCATCATCTTCAAACCCTCCTGCAAACAAAACTAGACAAATAAATGAACAGCAGTCATGTTTTTCATTTGGCAAATAGTTTTTTCTGCTCCTCTTGCAAACCTCATTATCAAAACAATTGTATTTGTATGCTAATTACCGCCTCCCCTGGCACTCTGTATATTTAAATTTGATTAGAGTGATATTCATTAAGACAGGTTAGAAAGATGTCAGGGTGGCATCTTTCGCTCCACTGCACCTCCATTATTTTTCTTCTCATTTTACTCCTTCCTTCCTCTCATATTCCTCTTTGATTTGAGCTATACTGTCCAGAAATGAACAACCCAAAGGTTGCGGGTTCGAGTCTCGTACCGGCAGGGATTGTAGGTGGGGGGAGTGAATGTACGGCTCTCTCTCCCACCTTCAATACCACGACTGAGGTGCCCTTGAGCAAGGCACCGAACCCCCAACTGCTCCCTGGGCGCCGCAGCATAAATGGTTGCCCACTGCTCCGGGTGTGTGTTCACGGTGTGTGTGTTTGTTCACTGCTGTGTGTGTGCACTTTGGATGGGATAAATGCAGAGCACTAATTCCAAGTACGGGTCACTATACTTGGCCACACGTCACATCACTGATGGGCTTAGGAGTTGTCAGATTTGTTTTGTATTCTCGGCCAGTCAAACACACTCAACATCTACAAAACATGAAATATTACATCAATATCTGGTGTGATGGTACACAGTTAAGAGCTGTATAATGTTATAGAGAGTGATATTTATAAATGATATCAAATGTGTTTGAACAGAGTAAATATGCTTTAAATTCTGCCTACATGGTTTGGGGAAAAAAGACACAGAGAAAGTGGGAGGGAGATTTTAATATATAATTATATCTGATTGCGTGTTCTCTAGTGTTCTTGAGTTAAAGGGGTCATATGATGCTTTTTTAAAGATCATTATTTTGTGTATTTGGTGTAACAGAATATGTTGACATGCTTTAATGTTCAAAAAACACATTATTTTTCAAATACTGTACATTATTGTAGGTCCTCTATGCCCCGCCTCTCTCAAACGCTTCGTTTTCTACAAAGTCCCTCCTTCCGACAAGCGCAGTCTGCTCTGATTGGCCAGCTGACCCAGTGCATTGTGATTGGCCGAACACCGCAAGCACTCGTCGGAAATGTAACGCCCCTTACCATAATCGCGAGCTTCATCTTTCAAAATAAATGTAAAGACAGAGCCCGAAAGGGGAACAGAGTCGCGTGACAGACACAGTGATGAAGCTGGTATGTGTTTGCAGTACACAAGCCACGGTTAAGACAGCTGACTCTGTGATGTGACCCTGTCTCTCTCTCTCTCTCTCTCACACACGCGTGCACGCACACACACACACGCACTTACTTAAGCTAATAACAAAACAGTAGCTGATTCAGAATGACCTCCTCTCCTAGGTTCACGAAACGGTCGTCTATAAAATGCATTGCTGTTCTGTTGTAAGTAATCTTAATGCATCTACTTTCGGAAGGCCAAATGAAGTGCTTTTGCTTTCGCCTAGAAACACACAGCTCTCCCTGACATGGCTGCATCAACACTAACTGAGGTTACTGAAACTGCGCCTTCTTTCTTTGCGTGCACATTTGTGCCGCATTATGCTAATATTTCCACATAGTGAGGTAGATATGTGGGGGCGTGTTAGAACGAGCCGTTTTAGGGGGGCGTGGCAGAGACTTAACTTTGATAAAGAATATCTCTTTGGTTTTGAGACTTTAGTCTTTGCAACTTCAGGGATCTTATCTATGCACAATCAGCTTGTAACACTCCAAAGAGAAAGGAAAACTTGAAATCGCATCATATGACCCCTTTAAGCTGGTTTGTTTCACACTTCTACTCGCTGTCATCACAGTTATCTTTAGTACTGTTATTAAGCTGACATGCTGTCAAAATCACTGTAACTATTTCTCCCTCCGTGGTAGCTGTCACGGCTCTTACACATAACAGTTATTCTGTTTGCTGCATAAAGACACAAAATCAGACAATCACTGTCACTTGAGTCAGCGTCACTCTGTTGCTATTGAAAACATCATGATGATCAGGATTACTGCAGTTATAGCTAACACTATTGACACACGAAGACCCCCTAAATGTATTATGAGCCAAATAAATGTGCCTATCTAGAGCTGTTTTACTGATGGGACACTTTTAGCATGCATATTTCTTATGAAGCAACCAATTAGGTATGTCATAACTCTAGAAAGCTATCAGTTAGCATTTCCATTCCATATCATGCTTTTAAGAACAAACTGACACTGGCAAAACATCTAAATAAACCTTGAAACAAGTTTTTATAAAAGTTTTGTTTTGCTTTTATCTTTAATGTTTCTTTATGAAGTTTGACGTGCTGATTACAAAAATCACATTACTTTTTGGGCATCATTAACAGTGCTTATGAAAACAAAAACAAAAAAATTGAGACCAAGCTAATCTGTTATTAATCATGCATAAACCTTACATGATAGATGCATAATACTGAGCTAACAACAGTTTAACATAAACAGTTACCAAAAGTGAGTCGTCCAAAACTTCAGAAGTTTTTTATGTTGGTTGATTTTAGTCTTTTATGACTAGTCCCATAATGTTCTGGAATGTTCCAGAAAGCACTAGAATATTACAATTTGTTACAAAAATGTCTAAAATGTTCCAATGCTATACTAATATATATATATATATATATATATATATATACATATATATACATATATATATACATACATATACATACATATATATATATATATATATATATATATATAAGAACCATCAAATGTTTAAGTGAAACTAATTTATTGCTACATTGTGTTATAATATAATTAAATATTATTTTAAATATTTACACCACTGTTCAAAAGTCTGGGGTGAGTAATATTTCTATTTTTATTTTATTTTTTAATTCATAATTTTATTCAGCAAGTATGCATTTAATTGATCGAAAGTAACAGTTATAAAAGACATTTATAATGTTACAAAAGATTTAAATTTCAAGTAAACGCTGTTCTTTAGAACTTTATATTCACCAAAGAAATCTGAAGAAAAAAGAATGTACTAACACTTTCCACAAAAACAGGCAGCACAACTATTTTCAACATTGATAATAATAAGAAATGTTTCTTGAGCAGCAAGTCAGTAAAATTAGAATGATTTCTGAAGGATCACATGACACTAAACACTGAAGAAATGATGCAGAAAATTCAGCTTTTAAAATATTCAAAACTGATTTTTTTCCCCAAATTGTAATACTATTTCACAACATTACTGTATTTTTTTATCAAATAAATGCAGACTTGGTGAACATAAGAGATGTCTTTCAATAACTTCTGGACATAGTGTTGCTTGCAAAACAAATGATTTTGTCAGAAAATACAACTGCTTTTAAGTGGCCATCAACTGAGAAAGATGTTTTTGGCACCCAGTGTAGTGTAGTTACTGGTGTAGTTACTGCATCTACCAGCAGGGACTAACTAGACCATGCTAACCAACCAAACCGTGACCCCTTGAGAGCAACCTGGTATTACAAGTCTGGCTCAAAGGTACTTTTCAGTTCATAGGTTGTTCCAAACTGCAAATTAATCCGTGACCCCTGCAATGACAGGTCTTTACCCAGCAGACTGCTTTACCATTTAAGACCTGGCTCTGTTTCCCCAAACAGGAAATGACCACCTGGTTTCAGCAGTTTTCTGTTTGGTCACCGTGTGACTTCTGTCCTGAGATTCTATGGTGGAAGTACAGGCATCTCCAGAGAAGACATCCCGGGATAATCAGCAGTCTACTCTCACTGCTCTCTTTGGCTCTGTTCTAAAAGCTAGTCAGCCTCCTTACTATCTGCTTTCTACACTGGAAGCTGTTTTTTAAGGCAGCATCTGAACTGAAATGAAACTCAAAAGTGATTTGAAACACTCTACATAGTCAGCAATGCATTTAACCAGCAATGCACAATGGAAACTCACTACAATTTGGCATCACCATGTTGAAAATCTAACATAATGCTTAACTAATAAGCATTAAAACAGATGGTATAACAAAGGTATTTTAAAAGTCATGACTTTTGGAATTAACCTTTTAGAACAAACTTTCTGAAAGGAAACAAAAAAGGCAGCTCACTGGGTTTTGGAACAGAGCCTCTGAGGTCAAAGGGCACAGACCCCACTAATGATATGCATTATCCCACTAGAAATATGTATAATTGCACATTTTCTCTGTCTCTCTTTTCTTCCAGTTCTCTTTAAAATGTCTAAAACTTAATTTTTGCATTGATAAGTGGTCATACATATTCAGGATTTTGAATGGAAATTTCACTAGAGTAACAAAATAACTATTTTTATTCAAATTAGTGATTCATCTAAAATATGTACTACGTGATTAAAAATTTCAAACAGAGGAGTTCCATGACTTACTAATTGCTAATGAAATACAGACATGCTTTGTTACAGCAATAATAGAGAGAAACGCCATTATCCATATGAGAGTTAGAACATTCCAAATGCAATGCACATTCTATGGAAAATATCTGTGGCATATTCAGACAATAAACTCATCTTTCAGTTTGTAAAAACATTGTAATACACTTGCAGTGGGCACACTGTAATATGGGCAAATGTAAAGAAGTTTACCCCATAGTAATCGACAGTGTGGCACAGATGCATTGAACCCTGAGGATTCACCAAAGACAAATGTGGTTTCTTGCACTTCAAGGAATATCCTGTTTAATGGTATACTGAAGAGTAGTATACTAATGTGAGTGTTGAGGCAATACATTTTTTTTTTTTGCACCAAAATTACAATCTATTATGTCTTCAGCAAGCATTTAGCTAAACTTAACCAGCCACCCTTTACACAAACCTTGTTACAGCAGCTAAAATTCCAATGCCCATAAACAACTGCAAAAACATGAACAAATGATTAATAAAGGATTAGTAAAGATGTGTGAATGGGGTAAATACAGGTCTTTCAGGACACTTTTTGCCATAGAGATGACTGCTCATAAAGGTATTAATGATTAGTAAACATTTATAAACATTTGCAAATGATGAATAGTTTCCATTTTAGATTGGGTACTGCAAAAACATGAACAAATAATTAATAGATTATTTGTTAAGATGTGTAAATAGAGGTCTACACAACAAACAAAGACCAACAAATGCATATCATATGAACTGAAAGTTTACAGACATTTGTAAGCATTTCGATTTACATTAAATAATCATATGTTAATTGTTAGGTAATGTAGCTCATTAGTAAACATAAACAAGAACATTATCTCATATGTCTAGCAATGTGAATATATATTAACTAATGATCTGTTATGTTTATTAATGATTTATAAATGCAAGTTATTAAAAAGTATCACCCATTACCCCTACATCAAACCCAATACTAAACCTACCCGGAAGCGTTAACAAATGCAAAAGTTGAAGAAAAAAAACTGTTACAGAAAAAAAACGCTGATGCAACTGTGCTATTTTAACTCCCTTATAAACAGGTTTGAGCTGTTTTGTCGAACCGTAGTTTCATGGGATTCATACCGGAGGACTTGACCTCACAAGTGCAACACCGTATCACGTGAGCTACCGAGCAAACCTACTGCATTAGAAAACATAGCTGGACATGTGACGCTAACGTTCAAAAGTTTCAGTTTTCAAATCTCGGGACATGTTACAATTGTTTTGAAGTCATAACATAATACTGTGCTAGGAATTGTGCGAACATTAGGCTTTCTTAATCAAAACTCTGGCCTTGTAAATCATACTTTGTATGAAAAGGAATAAAAGTTGTCTGCCTCTAGTTTTCATTTCAACTGGAAACTGCAGCGATTCGTACATACCGCATAGGCACGTTTTCGGATATTTGCAGAAACATAGGTAGAGGCACATATTTCCACTGAGCCTGGGTAACCTTTACAAGCAAATTGAATAAAATAAGCTAAAAGAAGACAAGTTATTCAACAAGAATATAGGAGATTCGTGTGGAATGTGTGCTGAAATATAGTACATAAATCACTGATACTTTTCAGTATGTATTTATATTCAATCAAGGTCCACCTCTAGCCCCAAATGCCAGTGGGACGTAAACAGATCATACAAAAACTTAGTAACGAGATTGTACCGCTCTAATTGGCTATGCTGTGAATTATTTCTGCTTTAAAGAGCATTTCTAGATTAAAATGAAGGAATTAAAGATGCTATATGTACAGTAAGTATTGTTATGCATTAAGTGCTTTTTTTATTGCCAATGTGTGAACAGCTTGTAATGAAACCTAAAAAAACAATATCTTCACTGACTTCCTAGGTAATTGATTTTTATGTGAAGTACTTGAGACGTTTTTGCCAGGAAAACCAAAAGGATGTGACATTTACACACTTAGTGGCCACCGGTGTCACTAATAACAAAGGTTTCTGAATTCTATAGTCCCTTTAAATGTATTAAACCAAAATACTGCAGTAACACACACATTTATGCTGAGTTGAGCCGTCAAACACCCATCATCATCCTTCTCTCTCGAGCTCTACTGCAACCTGTTATCCTGCTCACCTGATGTAACCCCTCATATTGAGGGGGATTTGAAGGGTGTATGACATGATGGAATATACCTCACACACACACACACACAGTCCACCTTTCCGGCTTCCTGTATTAATCATAAATGGTTTGCTCTTGGTTTACTCCCGCAGGAAGGATTACCCTCCTCCGTACAGGTGCACCTGGCTTCATTTCCCGCAGACACATCAAAGACTGTTCAATCAGGGATTATGATTATGATTATGAAATACATAATACAGCACATAACCTCATACCCGATTGCTCCATATAAATCTGTGATTATCTGTAGCACAATAGGATTACGCCTGTCCTCAAATGGCTTATAATCATCCATGTGGTGGGCTATGTGTTTCTCTAACGGATGTGTTTTATCGTTTTCTTGTTCTTCGTTTCAAGTGTTTGAGGTCAGGATAATGTAAGTGGTGCTTTGCACTGCCATCTTGATAGGAGGCACCATTATTAAAGGCGACGGCAAAGGAAGTATTGCATTTGAACTTCAATATGCACATCACACATCAATAAATACATGTACACACACACACACACACAAAGTGATGACACTTAAATGAAAAAGCTAAAACGACAAGGACTATGCATACTGCAGTGTACACTACATATGCAATATTTCAAAATCTGTAATAGTGGTATGAATGCCAAACAACTTTACTGCATCCATAAGACTATGTACTTCATTTGATGAAAAACGTATTTACATACATCGTCCGCAATGTTGGCATTGTCATCTGATCTACGACCTCAATTGCATCGCTTTTCCCTGCCATTTACAAATACAACTCTTTGTGATAGTAAAGTGTTAGCACAGTACTGCAGAAATAGTATAAGTGTGGTATAATATTCTAACTCCCATTGAAGGGCTTTGATCAGAATAGAAGTATATAAATACTATACTGCCTACTATTTAATTAATTAAAAAAATAGTATATGAAACAGTATGCAGTTCACAATGTGAACTGTGTTGATGTGTTGATTACTGTATACTACAGTACATTTAAAGTACTTGATTGTAATTTTAACTGCACAGTGTTATTTGACGGTTACATAAATTAGATTTATTTTATATGTACTAAATTGCAACTTTATCATTACAAATATGTAATTACAAGTATATTTAAATACATGCCATACAAGTTTAACTACATTAGAGTATATTTTAGTTTACCATTTGGCTATACATTTTAACCATATTTCAAAGACAGAATAAAAAATGGCAATTAGATACTCAAGCATAATGTAAATTTTATTAATATAAATAAATATAAATTTGAACTATTTAGTTATACTATTTATAACTGTATTTCCGTCTAAATGTAAATCACATGCAATTCAGTGTCCGAAAACATTACATTCAGTTTGCATTTATGTATATTCTTTTAAAGTAGTGACCTTTCAATTCAAGTCACCTTTATTTATATAGCACTTTATACAAAACAGATTGTGTCAAAGCAGCTTTACAGTGT
>NW_015670605.1:729692-731146 GCF_001515625.1 Sinocyclocheilus rhinocerous | reverse complement strand
TTTATTAATATAAATAAATATAAATTTGATCTATTTAGTTATACTATTTATAACTGTATTTCCGTCTAAATGTAAATCACATGCAATTCAGTGTCCGAAAACATTACATTCAGTTTGCATTTATGTATATTCTTTTAAAGTAGTGACCTTTCAAGTCAAGTCACCTTTATTTATATAGCACTTTATACAAAACAGATCGTGTCAAAGCAGCTTTACAGTGTTAAACAGAAAAATAGTGTCAATAACGCAAACAAAATTCAGTTCTGCTGTAAAGCAGCTCTAAAAATAGGACAATAGTAAACGGTCAATATTTCAGTTCATCGTTGATTCAGTGATGCCATCGTCCAGCTTAGTTCAGGTCTCTTCAAATAGTGTCTGTGCAACCAAGCCGACGATATTGCCAAAAATGAGGTGTCCTCAACTAAACAAGCCAAACGCGACAGTCTTGTAAAGTATGCTAAAGTGTACTTCTGTTTCACAAGGGGTTCAAACAATAGTTTGAAAAATTGTTTTCCCATAACTTCATTCACATTCAGAAATAAAAATGCAACTTTGCAATTTTAATCCAATTTTGCTCACATTTCTAAACTTTTGGCAGTCTAATCATTTTGGTGAATGCTTCCAGTCCATTAATCGCAATGGGAACAGAAGATCAAGTCTAGTGCACTGTATCATGTGGATAAAATGTTCTTTGTTGTGCATATTTTTGCAAATAGTGTATTTCATGGATAAAGGAAATTCACATTGTGTGGAATATGCATACTACATTCTTAGAATAAAAGGTACAAATGCTTTCACTGGGGTGCTACCCTTTCAAAACCAAAAGGTACACCTTTGTGCCTTATTTACCCCTAAAGATGCATATTAGTACCTCAGAGGTACATATTAGTACCCAAAGTGCCTAAATGTGTGCCTAATATTAGCACGTTTTGGAAAGGTATACCCCAGAGACAGCTTTTGTACCTTTATTTCTGAGAGTGTTCGAGTGTGCCATTTCAAACATTACCATGGTGTTTTTTTGTTTTTTTTCAGATTAACTTTGAAAGTTGTACTTGAAAAGATGCAGTAAATGTCAAATTGTTCTAAAAGATAGAGAGGACACAGACAAAGAGAGAAAAGTAAGCAAATGTCTATGCGAAGTCCTGAAGCATCAAGGAGACTGGCAGTTACAGGAAGTACAAGAGAGACAGTGTGAATGCCCACTTTCAAATCACAGTTCACTGCTCTGCTGTCATTATCCACATGAGCTCTCACATTCAGCAGACTGATTGGTAATTGTTGGGTGTTCAGTTTGTGTTACCTACGAGCATCCGTGCATAATTATAGCCCGTCAAAGCCGAGGCTGGTTTAAACATTTAGGAGCCGAGCTGTCCAACAGCCCCTGAATTCAAATAACGTTTATACAAACACACAAGTGTTTGCCTTCCTTTATTTATCTGCTGTATTTTGCTTTT
>NW_015670605.1:697166-729539 GCF_001515625.1 Sinocyclocheilus rhinocerous | reverse complement strand
ATATATGCATATATAATTTTTTTTTACATATGCACTTAAATTAATTTTTATGTATTTATTTATTTTCCCCCCTCACTGCTGTACCTGATTTGCTCTGGCTGCATGGTTTTATTTGTTTATAAGGAATCTGCATCAATTAAAAAAAAGAAAAAACGTGTAGGGGTGTCGCGATCGGTATTTACACATTCAGAAATAAAAATGCAACTTTGCAATTTTAATCCAATTTTGCTCACATTTCTAAACTTTTGGCAGTCTAATCATTTTGGTGAATGCTTCCAGTCCATTAATCGCAATGGGAACAGAAGATCAAGTCTAGTGCACTGTATCATGTGGATAAAATGTTCTTTGTTGTGCATATTTTTGCAAATAGTGTATTTCATGGATAAAGGAAATTCACATTGTGTGGAATATGCATACTACATTCTTAGAATAAAAGGTACAAATGCTTTCACTGGGGTGCTACCCTTTCAAAACCAAAAGGTACACCTTTGTGCCTTATTTACCCCTAAAGATGCATATTAGTACCTCAGAGGTACATATTAGTACCCAAAGTGCCTAAATGTGTGCCTAATATTAGCACGTTTTGGAAAGGTATACCCCAGAGACAGCTTTTGTACCTTTATTTCTGAGAGTGTTCGAGTGTGCCATTTCAAACATTACCATGGTGTTTTTTTGTTTTTTTTCAGATTAACTTTGAAAGTTGTACTTGAAAAGATGCAGTAAATGTCAAATTGTTCTAAAAGATAGAGAGGACACAGACAAAGAGAGAAAAGTAAGCAAATGTCTATGCGAAGTCCTGAAGCATCAAGGAGACTGGCAGTTACAGGAAGTACAAGAGAGACAGTGTGAATGCCCACTTTCAAATCACAGTTCACTGCTCTGCTGTCATTATCCACATGAGCTCTCACATTCAGCAGACTGATTGGTAATTGTTGGGTGTTCAGTTTGTGTTACCTACGAGCATCCGTGCATAATTATAGCCCGTCAAAGCCGAGGCTGGTTTAAACATTTAGGAGCCGAGCTGTCCAACAGCCCCTGAATTCAAATAACGTTTATACAAACACACAAGTGTTTGCCTTCCTTTATTTATCTGCTGTATTTTGCTTTTTTTTTTTTTTGGATCCTTTGGCGGACTTCAAGTTCTGCTTTTCTGGCACAAGCAACTAAACCTGTTTGATTTAGTAGGCATAAGAGGCATACAAACCAAAACATATAGTACATATTTTGAAAATGTATTAAAAAACAAAAAAACAAAACAAGCTTTTGAATTTTGACAAAACTGGCATTCAGTGCTGTACCTGATTTAACTGCAGTGCACACTTTTGTTGTATGAAATACGTACAGACAACAAAATATACATTTTAAAATAAAATAAATCATATATACACACACTTTTTATTTAAAAAATAAATTACATATGTATCTAATTTAATTTGTATGCACTTTATTTTTTCCCTCACTGCTGAACCAGATTTGCTCTAACTAAATAATAAATACAAAAATATATATTAATAAATACACTTCCTTTATTTATTTATTTATTTGTTTGTACATGTATGTACTTTTTGAATTGTTTTGTACTCCTATACCTGCTTTAACTGCACTTTTGTCGATTAAAACTGATCTAGAAAAACTGAACGACCACATTAAACTCTGTAAAATCTAAAGTTGGTCGCAGTGCTATGCACTTAATGCCTCATCTGCGGTCGTTCTGGGTGCACATTAATACTGAATTAGAAGCGTGTTAACTGCATGACTTCATTGGCGCCGGCGCAACTATAGGTTAAAGAGATTAAAATACGGGTACGCAAGTTAACAGGTTAAAGTATCAGATTTGATGTTAATATTTATTCATTATACTGTTGAACTTGACAGTATTTTCTCTCTTGTTATTTCATAGGGAGCTTCAAAGAAGACCGAGAAAGCCAGAGTCTCAGGTCAGCTGTGACCTGAAGAAGAAGAAGAAGTGAAAATACATGTGCCCTGTGTTTATCAGTATCCTTATGCTCATTGGGTAAAAAGAAAAACTAAATAAACAAAGTAAAAATTTATTTGGCTGATTCCTTAAGGTTTCTATAGATATCGCAATATATCGATATTGTGAATTCTTTTGGACACAATAACCGTGGTGTGAAAAATCTAATATCGTGACAGCCCTAATACACCGTTATGTACAGCATGGTTGCTATTTTCACTGAGGACTGGGTTTCACACCAGAATCTTACATCAAGAGCCCATTTTCATAATCTTGCCTACAACTCCCCATCCCTGTCTGTGAGGTGCATGTAAACCGGACTGCAGTATGTGATGCAAAATACACCCATCTCAGCCTCCGGCCCCACAGTGAAGGCAGATGAAGATGAGAGAGTGTGTCAGATTTGAGAGTCATCGGAGGATTAGATCTGTTTCCGAGATCCTTGCTAAATGCTTAGCCCACCCGCAACAAAGGGCTGCCCTTGGCTAAAAGGATTTCTCTCTATACGAGTTATTTTATCATGACTCAGTCAGTATTAAAGCAGGATTAAACCTGTTTGAAGATAAAGTGTTTGACAGCTACTAGGAGAGTCAGTCAGCAGAGAGTCTGTGATTGAGTAAAATACTCTCACCGTAATGAAGTGCAGGTCACACAGGCATGAGGAAGAGAAGATACCACGACATATCAGAGAAGGCTTCAATTCAGTGTAAACTGAGATTACAGACGCTAAATCTTAACCATGGGTGTGTTGAGATGTATAGCTGCACTCTATATACTGCAAACATATACAGCATCTTCATCTATGTTCCTTTCACACTTAAAGCTGGGTGTCAACCCAGGAGCTGGTACACTTGCATAATTATGCCCAATTCTATGCTATTTTTAGTATAAATCGTGTGAGCAGTGTGTTCACACTGAGAATATCAAAAGAGTCATTCCTTGTCAAACCAACCAAATTTCCCAGCTAAAATTTCGGATTTGTTAGATGTTGGTTTTTTTCTCTATAAAAAAAGATCAACATAAATAGTGATGAAAGTCAAAACATTAAATGCAATGGATGAATATTTACCAAGTAATTAATTATTTGTAGAGAGGGTCATACTGACACAATTTTCACCTAAGATTTGGAGCCAAATTTCAGGAGGGGGGAAAAGACTTAAGAAAGATTATGATATACATTTTACACAGAAAACGGTTAATAAAATCAGTTGACTTTAGCATTACTTGTTGCATTATATGCCAAAGGTGACAGTTCAAAAATGGGAAAAAGCACTTTTTGTGTTGTTTATCCCCAAAGTTTGAATGCCTGTAACTCAACAAGTATTAAAGATATCGTAATATTATTTTAGATGTTGGTTCCTTGATCCCACTCTACAAAATAGTGGATTTCTCAGTAAGTATTCATTGACAACATTTAGTATTTTCCCTTTCTTCTTCATTTATGTATTACCTTCATCAGAAAAAAAAAAAATTCTAAATCATTTTTTTTTTTACATAGAATGACTCAAAAAGGAAAAATGCACTTCAAATACTCAAATGATGCATTTAATTAACCCTGCCCCCCACCCCCCGTAATTTGGAACACAATTAAGGTGTTTATTAGGATAGGAAAGCCTGGACTGTGCATAACAAGTCACTGTAAGTTGAGCCAAATAATAAAATGTGAAAAGTGACCTGCAGGGAGAAATCACGCTTGGATCTGAAGCAAACAATAAAACAACCTCACTGTATGAGCATGCAATTATGATGCACACACACTCAAGTCTGCACATTACTGAAAGCTCAGTAAGCAATAAGCCAAGCGTGTGACATCAGTAATGAGAGGGGATGGAGAGAGGGAAAGATTATTTATCTGTTATTGTGCTTAATCAAACTCTTATGCAACTTTAACAAGCAGATAATTAACCCCAAGCAGCTGAAAATAACTCAGAGGTGCATTATTAATGCAAGACATATTACATTCATTAGCCCAAGACCAGCGCTGCGTGAAAGTTGAGATGCGATGTACACGGCAGTGAGCGGGTAACTCAAAGCAAGGCCATGGTGAAGACAATCAGAAGAGAGACCTCCAAACGAGAGGTTAAAGAACACAGATAGACTGGAAATAAATATTGTTCATATAAAGCTTACAATAAAAACGTATGGCTGCTGTTCAAAAGTTTGGGGTTGATTTTTTTTTTAATCATACTCAAACTTTAGAATGGTAGTGTATATTTTAGCAAACAAGACTTTTGGCTAGACTAAATGTAATTAGACTAGACTAAACTAGATAAAACTAAATGAAATTAAACAAATAGAATAGAATAAGGCTGGACTAGACTAGAATATAACTTTGTTTCTGTGATGTTCACACATCTTACATATAAATATTCTATGTTGATAAATCCTTAAGTTTAATGCATAAGAACACAAAATAAAATAAAACTACATTTGAATTAATTTACTGTATATTGAAATGTATTTTAAATACACTTATACATTTTTCACACTGTTGGAAAATGTTAAAATTTTGTTCTTTTACAATAAAACCAAGTTTTGTCCAGCATATTTTTCTTGTTTAATATCCTGTTTCACTGAAGTACTCTATGTCTGATGATGGCATCAAAATTCAAGGGCACAATATTATTAATTAATTTGGTAACACTTTAGTTTAGGGACGAACTCTTACTGGTAACTAGTTGCTTATTAGCATGCATATTACTAGCATATTGTACTTATAAAGCATATATTAATGCCTTATTCTGCATGACCATATTTTAGATCCTTTAATCCAACTGCATACCTAAACTTACGCAGAAGATTAGGAGTTTAACGAGGCAAAATTCATAGTTAATAGTGAGAATTAGACCTTAAAATAAAGTGTGACCATTATTTTTTTTATAAGGAACACAAACACCTAGTCACTCCACTGCACTAGCCTAGAAAACATTAAATGTACCAAAATATGATTGCATGAAATGACCCACAAAATTTTTTTATTACAAGTGAAGATATCTGCTCTGTATTGTAAATATCATCAAACCAATCAAAGCTTGGCAACTGCTTATACGAGGGCACAAGTGTGACTGACAGAAGGATGGTTATGGTAATGTTAGATGGCCTAATGAGTGTGTGAAATCATGAGTATGAGTGTATCCATGTGTGTTTAATCTGATATGTAGATGAGCAACAGATCAGCAGATGTTAGTCAAGGGATTGAGAGAGAAGGAAGGAGAAAGAGCCAAACGAAACGAAAGAGTGTGATAACTAGTGAAAAAGACGTCACGCTCACATCCCCATCACAGATTGTGGAAGATTTACGCTCAGGGTTCATGTGATTGACAGATGCAGGGAGCAAACATCTGCTCATCAGTGTACAGCGGTGGATTGTGTAGAACAAGAGTGATGAATATTTACCATCGTACAAACATTTGAAGACACAGAGAGTGCAAATGCGAGCTGTAGTAAAAATAACTTGAATTCACTTGTGGCGTTTCAACCATTTCTCACTTTACACTCATACAAATGAACTAACTAAAATCTGAAAATACACAAGAGTGGCTTATGCAAAGACATACATTACAACCAGTGTCCAAAATTTACATAAAATTGACAAATGTGAGTAACTAAAACTAGAACTATTCAAAATCATTTGAGTAAAATAAAATGAGTGGTTATGAACGAATTAATGAAACGCATTTGTTCGTGTTTCACCTCGTCTCGAATCGCGCTCGTGGAAAGCGCTTGAGAAACAGTGTTTCTTTTTTTTTAGTCTCGAGCAAGACTGTACGACATTCACATTACATGATTTGACTGATTTTTACATAGAAAGGGCGACAGCGCACTAAAATGAAATCCTCTTTGAGAGCAAGGGGGCCCCCTGGTGTTTCGGGGGCCCTATGCAGCTTGCGTATTTTGCGTATAGGGAGGATCGGCTCTGCATATAGATAAATCATATGTACAAGTTTTACTGCGTTTTTATGGTACTTTCTTGGCCATAGATCGCATTCACTTATGAGGAAAAACATTTGCCCTTATACATTTGGTGAATGGTTTATTCATCCTTTTTAAGGTATTCACATATAAGTTCATGAATCCCCTGAGGATCAAACCCATGACTTTGGCAATGCTAATGCCATGCTCTACAGGTTTCAGACATCACACATTTGTAACGTGTGGCGCATAAATAAATATATAATGCATTTGTTTACTGGTAGGGGTACATTTCCCGCCTTGAAATAAAGTTCATAGGATAGCAAGCAAACTAGACAACATCTCTCCCTCAATGGGAGTAAAGCTTGCATGTTTTGTCTGAGCCAACCCATATGATATCTTATGATTTTTAAGATTAACTCAAATTATTATGAGACTAGACAAACACTACAGACTACACTAAAGTTTATGCCAAAAGTAATAAGCTGTACTGTCAGTCACGTGGGGGGAGATCTCAGTGTGTTTGTGTTTACTCTGTCTCGCTCTTTCTATTTCTTACATTGTTCTTGCATCATCTGTGTATTTTCATCATTGAGCATCCCCATCCCTGAATGTTTATTCCTCCTCTTACATCTGCTTACAGTCACTGTACATTTTCTGAAAACATTCCACACATACAGCTAGTTTCAAGTCTGTTTTGGTTAGTTAGACCCTCCATTGATCAGCAGACATGTTTTGTCTGAGCCAACCCATATGATATCTTATGATTTTTAAGGTTAACTCAAATTATTATGAGACTAGACAAACACTACAGACTACATTAAAGTTTATGTCAAAAGTAATAAGCTGTACTGTCAGTCATGTGGGGGGAGATCTCAGTGTGTTTGTGTTTACTCTGTCTCGCTCTTTCTATTTCTTACATTGTTCTTGCATCATCTGTGTATTTTCATCATTGAGCATCCCCATCCCTGAATGTTTATTCCTCCTCTTACATCTGCTTACAGTCACTGTACATTTTCTGAAAACATTCCACACATACAGCTAGTTTCAAGTCTGTTTTGGTTAGTTAGACCCTCCATTGATCAGCAGAGCCATTGATCAATCAGAGAGTATGTTTTTTTTTTTTTTTTAATGGCTGCTAGACTGTCTTGTGTTGCTCCACTTATGCTAGTTGTGTTTTGTATTATGTACAAATGGAAAACAAAATCAATGACTTTGAATGAAATTGACCAACAGGATTTACACTCAACTATAAAAATAACAATAACAAAAATAGAAAATTGATTGCAATGCATTTATAAGAAAACCACACTCTTAAAATTGGAAAAGCAGGCCTAATTTTTTGCATTTATAACTGGAGTGCACCATTTGACCTGCTATGCAAGGAAACATATAATAAATATCTACTCGGAACACTTTGGCTCCAAAACACACACATAAAAGGTTTTAGTTCACACCGTGTGCAAGATCAAGCCTGGACACAACCGCCCTGGATGTTATTAATGTAAGAACTGTCCCCTCGCCTGCAATAGCCCAGAAAATGAAATAATTTGTATTATCCACCATCAGGGCAGTCGATGACAATCGAGGGAGGTAATACACTGGACCCGTGTCGATGCGTTTATGGTATCCGGGACTTTATTGTTTTAAACGAATTGATGTGGATACTGCGTTAGGTTGTAAGAATGAGAGAAGACTTTGCTATCGCTCTGTTATTACATTTAAGAAGAGGACACTTGTGTTTGAGCAGAGAAAACGATTGGTGTAGTTCGGCTCTTCTGTGACAACAAAAACATAAGCATAGTTTTAGGATCAGTCTAATAAAGGAGGGTCAGCACAATCAAAAATGCATTCAAATTAATGCACCAACTAAACTGAATCAATTTACCTACTAATGTGCTTAACATAGACGCATATACATGAACAAAGATGTCATATTTTCTTTCATGCATGGTAACCCAAACAAACTGTAATCACTTCACGAAAATGAGGTTTATAGGTCAGATAGACAGAAAGATATGTTGGTAGATAAACTGGTACACAGCCAGATAGAACAAATGGCAGATAGACAGACAGACAGATGGAAATAAAGAATGATAAAACAAACAAGCAGACAGATAGAACAACATACAGATAAACAAACAGATAGACAGAAAGATAGATAGACAAATAGACAGACTGACAGACAGAAAGATAGATAGACAAATAGACAGACTGATAGACAGAAAGATAGATAGACAAATAGACAGACTGATAGTCAGAATGATAGATAGACATAAATAGAAAGACAGACAGAGAGATTGGATGGATGGATGGATGGATGGATGGATGGATGGACAAGCAGATAGACAGACAAATAGGCAGATATAAAGACAGAGAGACAGAATGATAGACATATAGATAAATAGGAAGATAGAAAAATAGAGTGATAGAATGACAGACAGACAGAACAGTAGATAGACGACAGACAGACAGACAGACAGACAGATAGACAGATAGATAGATAGATAGATAGATAGATAGATAACGAAAGAATGATCAACAGAACGACAAACAGACAGATTCTAGGGAATGCATAAGGTGATAAAATGTACACTTTGCAAGCCAGGTAAGTCACTTTGGATAAAAACATCTGCCAAATGCACAAATATAAATGTTTACATGAAGACTTTTTATATATAGACTATATATAGCCTGACAAGTGCCTGTCAAATCGGCTCTGAAAATTGCCACATAAATCGCTGTGGATCATATTTAATAAATTGTCCTCTCACATGGGCCTTGATTTGACACAATGTGTCATAAAGACCGAATGGCTGACAGGGTCATTTAGTGAAGTCTGAAGTCTCACACTTTCCCCTCTGCCAATCAAGCAAACCTCATGGGCACGTCTACCTCCCTGATGGATGCATGTGATTGGCTAAGCCACCAGTCAATCAACTCAGAGATATAAGAAGGCATTTATGATAACAGTCTCCCTGCCACACACTGTGAGGCGATTCGCTCACTTAGTCCAGCATAAAGGGCCATTAATTAACGAGAGAGGACATTAATAATTCACCACAGATTGGATTGGAACAGTTAAAGATATTTGCATGGGATCAGTAGAGTGAGATTTTTGCACACAGGCAAAGAAACAGAGGGTGAGAAATTTATGAGATGAGATGCAAACAGGCTGAATATCTCATAGCGGATGATGTGATGAGCTAACTGATCCTTTACAGAGTATTAATATTCAGCGGCTAATTTCTAGATGACCTGGTGAATATTTATTGGGCATTTGTAATGGGAAATGGCTTCTGACCCGATCGGCTATACTGGATTCATGAGATTCATGCCCAGTGGGGCTGTCATTTTCACTGTCTGTTAGTGAATTGTACAGCTGTGGATCTGTCAGACAGAATGTGCAAGTAAAAGCACCTCGGGTCGATCTGTGAGAAACACTCATCTCCTGCTTCTCATCTGAGAACATCTCTAGATTCTATTGTAATGTTTTTGAAAGGTTGTTATGGAATTCTGTATGACTTTGATGTATAGGTCACTTTCTTATGCTATTCTTTCTTTGTGATACTGATTTATTGAATGCAAACAAGATTATATTACTCAATTGGAAATTGAAAATTATCCATTAAAAATTATGCACTGTAAATACATATTTCAAAATTGTAAATAAAGAATACTGGAGTACATTTTAAAAGAAAATACTGTTTCAGAGTTGCCATTTCAAAATTTCAAGTTTAATTCAATGGCAATACTAGCTGTTTCTTTGTAATTACTTTTGAAATTTACTCAAATTATTCTGGATCATCAGAAAAGATGTAAATTATTATAATATACCAGGGGTTAAATAATTTTGATTTTAAGTGTGAGGGTATAGTATATAAATGTTTTTATACATTTTCATTTAGAGTCTACACTAAAATAAAAAATGTAGGATTTACTTTGAAACAATTTTCATTCAGACATATATATAAAAAGTTAACATTGATTTAATATAATAATATAATAGCATACCTTATACTTATATACTAATATACATGGTGGGGAATGACTGCTGAGACATTATAAATTATTAGCATTTAGTATTAAGTATAGTGTATCATATAAATTACATTTTAGTTTATACTGTATATACACATATGTGTGTGTGTGTGTGTGTGTGTGTGTGTGTATGCAGTGAAAAATGCAGTGAAATCAAGAATCTGTTATTTGTTAATTCCCTTTAACTTTTATTTAACAGACAAAAGTGCAAAGAAAATATGTCCAATGTTTTCTCTGACCAGCTTAAATGTATTTTGTAAATATAAACACATTTTGATGGTTGCAACACACTCCAAAAAAGTTGGGACAGAGGCAAAATAAAAGTGAAAAGGTTATAGAATATCCAAATTAAACTGTTTTGAAACCATCCCCAATAAGCAGGTGAAATTGTAATAGGTGAGGGGTAATATCATGTTTGGGTATAAAAGGAGCATCTTAGTCTTTGCCAGTAAAGCCACTTTGTGCCAAATTTCATGAGATATGACAAACAAATCAAAAATCACATTTCTCAATGCAAAATCACAAAGAATTTAGGTCTTTCACCAAATACCATACATAATATTGTGAAAAGATTCAGGGAATCCAAAGAAATCTCAGTACATGTAGGGCAAGGCAGGACACCTCAGCTGAATGTGCATGACCTTTGAGCTCTCAGATGATATTGCATAAGAAACCATCATGCTGCAATGTTAAATATAGCCACATATGCTCAGGAGTACTTCAGAAAACTGCTGTCATTTACCACAGTCTGCCCATGCATTAAGATATGCAACTTGAAGCTATACATCAATTCTATGTAGTGATGCCGCCAGGTTCTCTGGGCCAGAGCTCATCTCAGATAGTCAAAAAGACAGTGGAAATGGCTGCTGTGGTCAGATGAGTCCACGCTTCAGCTTGTTCTTGGGAAAAACGGGCATCAAATTCTCAGTCCCAAAGACCAAAGGGACCATCTAGGCTTTCATCGGCAACAGATGCAAAAGCAAACATCTGTCATGGTATATGGCAGAGCAAACGGCATGGGTGACTGGAATATGTGAGAAGGTACCATTGACACAGAGGCATATATTGGGATTGTACAGAGACATATACTGCCATCAAGATAACATCTTTCATGGGAGGTCCATTAGATCAAGACAATGCAAGGTCTCATTCTGCATGTGCTACAGCGTTCCATAGACACATGTGGATGTGTCTGCATTCTCAATTCTCAAATGATTAAACATTGTAATCAAGAGGACAGTTGATGTGACAGTGTGTTAAACATGCCTCTGTCCCAACTTTTTTGGAGTGTGTTGCAGCCATCATTACCAACATTTGTTTATATTTACAAAATAAAATTAAGTGAACACACTGGAAATCTTTTCTTTGTACTTTTGTCAATTTAATAAAGGTTAAAGAGAATTAACAAATCACAGATCTTGATTTTTATTGCATTTAACACAATGTCCCAACTTTTTGGGAATACACACACACACACACAGTATCATCACTGTAAGATTTTTGGGTAACACTTTATTTCGATAGTCCACTTTAGACATTCTATTAACAGTAAGTAACTTTGCAACTACATGTCAACTAGCAGTTAGTAGAGTATTAGTAGACTGTCTGCTTAATATCTTCTAACACTTTCTTTGTCAACTTATTCTACTAACCCTAAACCTACCCTAACAGTCTACTCTGAGAGTTAGTAGACATGTAGTTGCAAATTAATGATAATTAGTTGACATGTAGTTGACATGCAGTTACAAAGTTACTTACTGTTAATAGAATGTCTAAAGTGGACTATCGAAATAAAGTGTAACCGATTTTTGTATAAACAAAAATTGCCAAATGTAATAATTATTAGTGTCAAAAAAGATTGAAAAATGCTTGTCAAAAGTACATTATGACTGCTTCGAAGAAAACATCTTACATACTAACATTATAAGTGGAGCTCAGAGAAATTTTTGATAATAAATAAATGCATGACGTAACCCTTTTAAGGCACAGTTGTGTACTCACAGTTCCCTAGACATCTCTTGACCTTTCTGGTGTAAAACTGTCAACAGGCGTCAGCTAAACCCTGCAGCCAACCAGCGTGTTTTAGTCTGGTGCATATGTGTATGGCAGTAGTTAAGCAAACACAAACAAATACTGTCTATCTGTCATTTCCTCTCACACACACAAACAAGTGTTGAAAGCCAGGCTGCCTGGGGCTTCCTGATTGGCGAAAGGTCAGTTTTGAGTGCCGAAGTGCACTTGAATAGGAAAATATAAATTAGGAGTTGGAAGCTGTGAATGCGGTGGAAGGGTTTTAGCAGCAGGGCTGCGACTCGCTTTCCTTTAACTGCTAAATATGGAGCCCTCTGCCCACCGGTCATGCCAGACAGCCACAGCACAGCTGTCATACAATTCCGCTTCCACTTCCATCTGTTTGACTCCACTCACCTAGAGAGCCATAGAGAACCACCAGCAGGATGTGAATTTCTGTGGAGAGGGGCCAAATAGCTCAAAGGGGTTTATGAGTTTCTTTTTTTAAATTCTTATCTTCTCTTCTTTTCCACAGTACATTACTTTCCAAATGGACATGGTTAAACTAGCAGACCGGTGTTCAAATATAATTTAAATCTATTGTAAAGGAACAGTTCACGCAAAAATGACAATTTTGATATCATTTACTCGCCTTTATGTCGAATCATTTTCATTCTTCTGTGAAACAAGATGTTAGGCAGAATATAACTTCTCTTTTCTATACAAGGAAAATGGATTGTGATTTTTATTCCAAAGCTCCAAAATGAACCAAAAAGCACAACCCAAGCTCACAGTAAAAATGCTCACATAATTATATTATGTTGCTTCTAGCACATTTCGCAACAGTTTCAAAGTGAAAAATCTAGTGAGTGGTGGCAAAATCACTTTTCGGTTTTATGCGGAATGTGAATCTGAAGTTTCTATTTTAATCAAATGCAGTGAATTTTTAAGGTTTAGTTGCCATGTTTCTGCACGTTGTTGCGTGAAGAATGCATCCACAACAGGAGTTACACATTCAGAGCAGCACAGACACGTTCACTCACTTGTGCATTCCGGTCATTTTGTGCAGATATAAGTTGTAATATTAAGGTTATGTATTATAAATAACAAAGTGTATCCTATATGAGATAAATCTAACGAGTTAAATTCTGTTGATTAAAAACCCGCTATCAACGTGCTTCATTGGTGATCTTCAGCTTGCGCAGCTCAAAACAGAAATGCAGAATATTAAGACTAGGACTGTCATATACATAACGTTATAATGAGAGAACTATTGTAAAAAATGTTGTGAATTCCTAGGGTACTGCATCTTCTCCCACTCTCTCAAAATGCACAAATAGCCTCACATCCATAATATCCACGTTGAGTTTGCTCTGCAATTAAGCTGCACACTGCAAATACAAGACAAGTGCGCGTTTCGGACAGTTGACGAATTGTCACTTGCATGTCATTTTAAGTCATGCCAATTTAAACATTCAAGCTATTTTAACCCATAAATTACTTGCGCACTCTCTGAGAGACGGTCTTCAATGCACTCTCAGTCAAAGCGCGCACAGCCACCTCTCAAACAGCTCGCGACTCTCAAGGGTCAGACTGAGCTACTACATATTTAATTAAAATCATTTCCTTGTTGTCCGGCTATTCCATTTTATTTATTTATTGGAGTTTTTGAAACTGCTGCCACTGAGCTGGACAAGCTCACAGAGACTGTGACATCATACATCAGTTTCTATGAGGATATGTGCATTCCTAACTAGGGGGCCGTTTACACGACAACGTTTTCAGCCAAAAAAGGGACACTTTTTATGCGTTTTGCCTATTCGTTTACATGACACTGGCGTTTTGGGGACTGAAAACGCATATTTTTGAAAACAGGTTTCAAGTGCAAGTTTTTGAAAAAGGCACCGTTATCGTTTCCGTGTAAACACCCAAAACTGGAATCTTTGGAAATGGTGACGTCATGCGCGTGCTTAGTACGTGTTAGGTATGTAGACATGCGCAGTACGTGTCGATTTTAAAGGCAAGTGCAAACAAACATACACAACAATGACGGAGTACATGGTACAGTTGTTGCTGCTCAAGAGTTTGCTAACGCTTCTTCAGCAAAGTGTGGATTTACTTCACCAATATTACAACCAACCGTGGAGACGCATCATATACAACATATAATCGTCACTTCTGTACAGGTACTGTTTACTAACAAGATGACAGCGCCAACTACTGGCCTGGCATACGTTTTTGGCCATTTTCGGTGATATTTGTAAACGCGAATCGTTTTGAAAACGTTGTCGTGTATACGTGAAACTTTTTAAAAACGCAAGGGAAAAACATTTCCGTTTTTGACTACATCGTTGTCGTGTAAACGTAGCCTAGGACTTCTTTAACATACAACAATGACAAACCATGGCTCACAGCAAAACTTAGACAGCTTCGTCAGGCCAAAGAGGATGCCTACAGGAGTGGGGACAGAATCTTGCACAATCAAGAACACATTGACAGAGAAGATCAGAGTGGCTAAGAGGAGCTACTCTAAAAAGCTGGAAAACCAGTTTTCAGCAAACGACCCTGCTTCAGTGTGGAAAGACCTTAAAAACATCACAAACTACAAGACGCCATCCCCCAGCACTGAGGCGAATCAATAACTGGCTGAAGACCTGAATGAGTTTTACTGCAGATTTGAAACTCCCGGTCTCACACCCCACACCCGCTCTGACCATCTCTCTACACAACCATTAACACCTCCAGCAACCCCCCTCTCCCCCCTCCTGCACTTCAGATCAGTGAAGATGATGTGTGTCAAGTCTTCAGGAAGCAGAAGAGAAGAAAAGCACCAGGCCCAGACGGTGTTTCACCAGCCTGTCTGAAAACCTGTGCTGACCAGCTGGCCCACATCTTTTCACAGGTCTTCAACAGATCACTGGAGCTGTGCAAAGTCCATGCCTGCTTCAAACGCTCCACCATCATCCCCATTCCAAAAACCCAAAATCATAGGACTTAATGATTACAGACCTGTTGCACTAACATCTGTGGTCAAGAAATCGTTTGAGAGACTGGTGTTGGCTTATCTGAAGGACACTACTGGACCCTTACTGGACCCCTTGCAGTTTGCTTATCGAGCAAACAGGTCCGTGGATGATGCAGTCAACACGGGACTGCATTATATCTAGACAAACTAGGGACATATGTGAGGATCCTGTTTGTAGACTTCAGTTCGAAAAGCTTGGAAGAGCAAGGACATTTTTTAATATACGATTGTATTCGTCTGAAAGAAGAAAGTCATATACAGGATGGCTAGAGGGTGATTAAATCATGGGGTAATTTTCATTTTTGGGTGAACTATCCCTTTAAGTCATAACATAGTAATGTGAAAGGAACCACACAAAAAAATAATTTTTAGTTAACCAATAATCTTAATTTGTGTGAAAAGGAATAAATATTTGGAAACTGCAGTGAATTTTATGTATAGGTAGGTTTTTTAAGTTTTGCAAAAACCAAGTAGAGGTACATTTTTCCAATGAGCAATGTTGAAAAAGCACTTTAAAATAAAACAAACAAAATATCGGTTTAAAATAAAACAAAATATATGTCACATGACATGCGAAAACCCATGATGTTTTGCATAATTTAAATCAAACTTGGTGTAAGGCTCCATTTAACTGAACACAAGTCTAAATGAAATTTGAGAGAATTTGAGTAAATGGGATTACTTTGAAAGCTATATCATACTTTAGAACACGTGGAATATAGTGCATGAGTGGTATGCAATGATTTTATGACATATTTATGGTACTTTTTGTCATTTTGCAGCTTGGCAGTATAACAGACTTCCTTATATGAAGAAAAAATATATATATGCCAACATACCATAGCACATTTAATCTCTTTAGCTCCCATAAACCTGCAGCTAGAAATTCATTCCTGCAGCTGCTATTTGCATGCATTCCTGTTCTCACTTATTTCAACTGCAGCACAAATCATCTTTCTAAATTACCTGCACCTTCACGGGAGACTGCAGTGAGTTCTGGACAGAATGACGGTGAAGAGGACTTGTTCAGAGAGCCGGGATGACATGCTGGCAGGGAGTTGCTTCAGAGGCAATCGCAGTCAGCGAGTGAAAAGACGCTTGAGAAAAAAGCCATCCAGACAGGCTGAGCTGACACAGTACATGCTGACATCAGCATAAACTGCCATGTTAGCACATGAACACTGTTTAAAAATGTTCAAGTAAACAGAGGAACCGTTGTCATCTCTGTCAAACCATTGTGCTTCACCTCATGCTTTCCTGACCTCTATGTTTTGTATAGCTATGCTCATAATGGAATACTAAAGCAATAGTTCACCCAAAAATGAATTTGTCTGCAAATTGTATTCACACTCATGCCATCCAAGATGTAGATCATTTTGTTTCTTCATCAGAACAGATTTGGAGAATGTAACATTTAACACCCATTCACTGCAGGGGATCCATTGGTGAGCAAGTGATGTAATGCTAAATTTATCCAAATATGTTCTAATGAAGAAACAAACTCATCTACATCTTGGATGGCCTGAGGGTAAGTAATTTTCAGAAAATTTTAAATTTTGGGTTGAGTGAAAAATATTGCATTGTGCAAGAATGAATATTGTATACAGTAGTTGCCACTTGCCTGTTAAATAGCGCAGGAGGGTCAATTTATACACACATACATACATGTTGTTTACAAATTATACAAAACTTTATATTTTTCATAGAATCACAAAACATGTATCACGGTTAAAAAATATTAAGCAGCACTACTGCTATCAACATTGATAATAATGATTAATGAACACCAAATCATCATATTAGAATGTTTTTTTGTAATAGCAATTATGCATATAAGAGCATTTATAGTGTGGAACCTATTAAACGTTCATCACCTTTCTCTCTGAATTATAAATGCACTGCAGTCTGCCGGATGAGTCTTCTAAATGTTTAAAAGAAAAGGCTGGACTAACCAGACTTTTGTTCATCTGCAAATAACTGAATGCATTAACATTCTGCTCTCAACCCTCATTAATGAGAAAACAGCACCATAAATGCGCCAATTACAACATGATGTGATGAAGATCATGTTTGTGATTGAATCCCTGCTGCATCTGGCTTCTGTTCAGGTAGAGTTATAGAAATGACCGGTCTTTAGTGTAATTCCTTAAAGAGGTCATTCTAGACCTCTTTAAGGAATTACATGATAAAAGGTTAAACTGTATGTCCATTTGAAACGGTCCAATCAGAATAGTTTATGAGGGCACCTTGGCCCTTAATGAAATGCTAAGAGGGATTGGGGACATCTCCAGCCAGTGTGGAAATGAGCCAAAGCTTTCATTAAGAAATAACCACCGTACTTTGCTCCCTTCAGCCTAACACTGTCATTTTATGTCATGTCATTAATTATGATTGAAAAAAATCAATTTCAAAGCTAGCATTAACAGTGATTACACCAAGCATTTCTTCAGACGCAACAGAAAATGTTCTGTCCTCGTGCAAAGTGACTTATAAGAAGACACTAACAAACATCAGGGAAATCAAAATGAATCTGAATTCTCCCCACAACAGCTGGAGAAAGTTAAGTAAAAGATAATGTTATATATATATATAGTGGAATGCCATGTGACTTCTATTCATGATAGCTTAATATCAATGGCATTCATAATAACAATAAGTTCATTAAAAAAGAAAAAAACTTCAAAAGTCTTTTTTTGAAAAAGGGAAAAAGAAGACTATGTAAAGAGTCTCTTCTCATATAATACGAGCATGAGGGCCTGGTTTGTAGGTTAACTTCACAAGTTCACAAGCTCTGTTCTGATAGGTTGCCATGTCAATTACAGCAGTTCCCTTGATACCGCTGACTCTAAGGTCATCTTGCCTTGATGGAGACATTAAACACAGTCTCTTCTCTCTAACGAAGGGGAAGGGGAAGGGGGAGGGGGGTGACAGCTCGCCTCTGCACGGCTATCGCCATTCCTGTCTTCTCCACCTTTGATTTTCTTTCCATTACTCTCTGTTCATTCTATATAAATTATCCCGCGTGATAACAAGAGCATCTGCAGCAATGGCTTGTGCCTCTCCATCTTAATGAGTAATCAAAACATCATCTGCCACACTGCGATGTTTAATTGTTGCAGGTAAGAGCGCGCTTTTGAAGTGCCTAACAGGATGGAAACAGCTCAGAGAATGAGGGACCAATATGGATGGACCCATATGCTGTATACGGTCTTCCTGTACATTTGTGTCACACATTCAGAGACAGGAAAAATCAGAAGAATGTTCTCAAAAAGACTTCGCTCTAAACAATATAAATTGCATATATAAATCTAAAATGAACTAACAAAATTATATTTTTAAGTTGCATGTAAAACTGATTTTTGCACACAAAACGCAGTTGAACTGTTTTTAAAGCATTATGTGCTCATGTTGAAATGTTGATTAAACAGCAAGACACAGCATATGTTTACAGTGATTCATAAGAGAGCTTTGGCGACCCAACTAAAACCACATGAATCTGGCAAAAGCAGGTAATTCAGTAATGACTAATAGTGTCAACATTTGAAATATAATGACATTTAGTATGCTCACTTATTCTTTTATATATTTTCATAAATACAGGTCCAAAATAAGCATGTTGTTTATTTATTTATTTATTTTTTACATCAATTTATCTGTTGCGCTGAATGACGGTGGAACAATATGACCCATATTTGACATTTTATTTTCATAAAGTTATTTGAAACTTTAAAGAAGACACTTAACTAGCATTTAATATGCTTTATATAAAAAATAACCTTTTTACATTTATTTTGATGCGGACACCAAAATGGGACGTCTCCCATCTGAAAACCTTCGGTTTGAATAAATAAATAACAAAAACAACACCAACAACAACACTGAACTTCCTAACAAATGATAGATGTGTCTTGTCTAATTTTGCACAGATATGTTTTACTCTGAAGTACATCACATTATAGAAGTAGACATCTCATTAGTGACATACCCTGCGGAATAGTAATAAAAACCATATGTCTTTCTTTTGGCACAATCATTGACTAACAATATCAGTCAAACTCTGGAAACGAAAAACATGCATCACATTGTAAAATAGGAGTCGTTTGAATCTGTATACTACAATTACTACCACTTTGTGACACAGATGCACACAGACTCCTCCAGAGGCCTGGTGCCGTGCTTATCAGTGCTCTCTTTCCCTCTCTTTTTCTTACCATGACGACCGCTGGAATCAGACTCCCCGTCTGGCCAATAGGAGATACAGTGCTGATGAGATCAGTAGTGGCCAATTTGGTCAGGGTCAACACTCATTGCAGCCCATTTAATTTTAATTGGTCTAAAATGTAATCCATTTCATAATGTCAAATCCAATGTTTGTCATCTCTCTCTCTCTCTCTCTCCCTGGAAAAAGGCAAATGGCTTTCATGGCCGACGTGCTGCCCAAATGATTTACTGCATTATATTCAGAAGTGTGTTTGTTGTCTGAGATATTGTTAATTGGTGGCGTCTGATAAACACAGTGAAGAGGTTGGGAAGCAAGCGCTCTCAGAGTTATGGTAATTCAGCCCTCTGGCCTCTTAATAATGTAAGCGAGATTGCTTAGAGCATGAGTGGAAAGAGATGATTATTGGTTAGGTAAGTGATTCTTTTCTTGTTATGAATTATTTCCTTTGTATTGTGCTAAATAGCAATCACACAAAAGGGCACAAAATGGTGCTATGGCAAATATCAATATTATCATTGCTCATGCATATGGTTTGTTGAGGAGAAGCGTGTTAATGCCTTTCCAGGTGATCAGACTTATGATAAAACAGATGAAAAAAAATATAGAACAGTAAAGAAGTTTTTTGCTGAAACCGTGGTGCTTGGTGATTCATAAAATGCAAGTCAGCAGTTGCCCGTTTTTGAGAATAAAAATAAAAAAACATATCAAAGAACAAAATTAATACCCATGGCTACTGACAATAAATTGAGGTTTTATGAAGCAAAACAATCGGTCTGTGTAAGAAACTGAACATTATTTACAATATTATACCTGTAATCTGGTTTGCAAATGAATCATTATTTTGAACCGTCTGATTTACTAATGTATTAGTAAATGTTGAAATTACCATGATCTAACAATGAACAATACTTCTACAGCATTTATTAGCCTAAGTTAATGTTACAAATAGACTCATTCATACAACAGTCGTACTTAAAGATGGCCAGGCATTGACAATGAAATTAGATACAAAGCCTATATAATCTATGTCCTATACTCGTTTATATTTTATTTATTTTTGAACTGAAATCAGAAGCACTTTTGATTTGTTTATATGTTTCTGTCGGCTGCATGAACATATCAGTTTGCTTTCTCAGGTCTCTAGTTTTAAATATGCAACTTCGCTGGATAACAAATGAGTAAAAGTGACCAACTGGATATAGACTAATGCAAATACATGGCAACAATCGTGACATTAAACATTTGGGTTGGACTTGCGTGTATTTTTTGCTAATGTTAGCGTTCTCTCAGACAGCAAACATACTGCTGTTCTTTCTCTACTAATGCAGCATCTAGTGAATAAATTAATTACTTTACAAAGATATAAGCAGTCACTGTAGCGCACTGTATGCACAACGTTCCGTTGTCTGTTTTAAAGCCACATCTGAAGTGTCCCGCTCTGTGCAGCGCGCAGTGTCATATGTCAAAACAAACAGCCAGAAGCCTTAGTGATTCCGCCTCTAGACGCCGCTCGCATACCGTATAATGACAGCGGACCCTTCTCAGTCTCAACCTGGAAAAACTATCGGTATGGATTTTTGCCAATAAAAGATTATTCCAGCAATCCACTATCTGTGCCTATATATATACGTATATATATATATAGGCCTATATACGTAGGTGTGTGTGTGTGTGTGTGTGTGTGTGTAGAACACCTTAGCAACCCCATAGCAACACCCTGGCAACCATTCACAACATCCTGGCTTTATAGTGCAAGAGCAAACACCAAAGGTGTTTGGAGCCACTTTTTGAGCAATGTTGCTTGGACACTTTCCCATTGAGAATGGGCAACAAATTTTTGTCTGGATACTTTAAATTGGTCGTGGGCAACAGCAACGCTCAGCAACATTGCTCAAAAAGTTGCCCTGTGTATCATCACCTTAACGTACATGATACATAGGGCAACTGTTTGAGAAAACGTATAAATCTGAATGGAATCAGTTTGATAGATGTAACAGACACCCTATGACATTGTACATGATGTGAAAATGTGATGTATTCTGCGGTAATAAAAGTTAATATTTTCCCAAGAGAAGGTCAAACTGGTCGTCATGCAGGCTGATGTGAGACTGAATCTGTCACTATGGTGCCTCAGTTCCTGAACTCATTTAATTAACAGAGTATAACCAGAAAGTTTCATGAAGCCAAGAGTGCTTTTTTTCTTTCTGCAATATATAAAAGCAATCAGCAGAACTCTTCTTCTCCAAGCACAAATGTTTTCACTGTTTATGTACATGCTTTTGTTCCTGCCTGGCAGTGTCATAACCACAACTTTGAGGTAAAAGCAATATATGATGCACTGATTTCCTTATGCATTGAAGCAGTGACACAAGTCTAAAGGGCTTGTAACGCAGTTCTGAATGAGTTTCCTGCTGTCCAAGTGGCCATTACTATGCCTTGACTCAGGCTCGAACCCTTTAAAAGTGGCAGTTCTAAAAGGAAATTGCAATGGTAAGGCACAATGGTTTCACAGTACTGCTAGTTTATCATGGGCACGTCTGGACAATTCAGAGATGAGAACAGTCCGATCTCAACAACTCACAATTTTAGCCATTCATCTTCCCTCAGTTCAGTTTGTTCTGATGGAAGAATATAGGTCTCTCTTATGCCCGGACCGTTGAAATACATCAAAACTCAAGGATAAAAAAAATATATAATTATTATTATTCCCTACTCTATGTTTTTTCTCATAAAAACAGTTTCCTCATTAGTATTCATACGTACCTATGTTAATTGTGGTTCTAACATGCATGCAGTTTCTTCAGAGGATTCATAAAAATCTGTTTCACCAAATTTAGACAATTATTTTAGATGATGTCAATTTTTGATTATATCAAATGTTGATATTGTAAGTTTCAGAGTCTATGCAAATATTCAAAATGTATGCATGCATTTTGCATAATAAAGCCTATGAAATCACTCTGGAATTTCATACTTTGGTTAGGATGTAAAAAGTAATCATAAAAATCAATAAAACCGATAAAAAAAATTAAGCAGCATTCAGAGAACACACTCAAACACACCACATAGATACAAATGACCTCTTACAACTTATGTAACGATAACTTTGTAATAATTATTATGTAATAATGATAAGATGACAAAATATGAAAAGACATACTTCAGTTTCACAAAAAGGGCACAATATTGCATAAGGATTTATAGACTTTTTCTCAATTTGTATCATATTTTTCTCAAGTGTTTTGTGTGGTCACTCTGAGTGCTTTTTATGTTGAAAATATGTGCATGTAAGTGTTTCAATCCTTGAACGTAAAATAGTTAATTTTATTGAACTTCATGAAAAATTGCAAAGGTTTCTTTATTTTTTTTTAAAAAAGACAACTTCACAAGTTTTGATTTACATGCAATGTTCATTTAATAGCATTAAATCATTCAGATGAGGTTTTTAAAAATGTCCATTTAAACAGCTATTTAGCTACTTCTCTCCTTCAAAACAAAAAAGGGGGGAGGGGGGTAAAAAAGATTAATTGCATCTTGTATCTCTCTATGTCTCACTAACTTTCTGTCTAGTCTCTGTCGCCTCTGTGCAATTAGTTGAGGCCCGTTTCTATTTAGCCGCCATTTTTAATTTGTTCTCCTTATTGACTCTGTCCCACTTTGCAATTAGAGCCTCTCACAGCCTCTGGTTTCCTGTCGGTCTGAAGCACTTCCTCCTGTCCTTAACTAGAGCTGACAGTAATATGGACTGCAGGAGGTTCTGTATGATAAAATGAGTTGATCAGCAGGTGCATGGATGACTAGGCAATGAAATTATGAGTATATTATTTGTGGTTATAAATGTTATAGTCATGAATTAGATGCACATGACAGACTGTAGCTCTATTCCAAAACTTAGCTTGTTCCCTATGTAGAAATCATTTTTAGGCATCACAGGTGACGTCAAGGCAAAACAATTTAAGATACCTTCATTTAGTCAAATTCTAAGGCAGCATAGCATTGATTTTCACAAATAACGCAATATCACAATACATTTAAACTAGCTCAGTGACAGATGGATGAAAAAAAGATAATTAGATTAGATTATTAATCAAATAATGACTCAAATACTCTATAATTGTGTATGCGTATTATTTTTAGAGTTATATATGCATGCATATGCTTCTAACTCTCTGGTAGACCTATATATTAGTATTCAATTCTTCATATAATATCTCTCTATTTTTACTGTTAACTGAAACTGAAAAAAAACTTTTTATTAATAAAAAACTGAAATAAAATTAAATATTTTAGAAATTAAAAATTAGAAATTAATGTTGCCTTGTCAACCAACTAAAATAAAATACGTTTTTAAGTACTACAATGACTAAAACTGAAATATAAATTTAAGCTAAATAGAATTATTACAAAAAATAATTTAAATAACAAAAGCAACAATATAATATACTAATATAAATAAAAATACTAAAACTAAAATTAAAATAAACTGAAAATATAAAAGCTACTTCAAAATATTATACTCTAAAAATGTTTGAGAAAATATTTTCATTCAGAATTTGCCAAAACATTTTTTTTTACAGAAATTAGCAAGTAACTAATTTAATTAAACATGGAATTTTAAAGTAGAAAAACTGAAATAGTATTTTCTTGTAAAATGTAATCTTAAATATTAGATTTATTTACAGCTTCAAAAAAAATTTCTACAGTGTAATATAAAAAACATAAATATACAAAATACTAACATAACACCGAAATAACAAAAAACAGGATTAGAGAGATGGAGAGATAAGTGGTAGTCGAGATTAAGTAATAGAGCATAAAAACTCTTATAATTTTTCATCCAAACACCATTGAAATATGAACTTGCTGACTGGCCCAAAAATCAACCAAGCTCCGATGAAAGATAACTCTCCATTTTTACAGACTGTCAGGCCTGACAGAGACACATAGCCTGGGGTCTGACCAATCCACACTTTATGCCACTAATACCACCAAACCCCAGCCACCGGAGAGATCAGACACTAAATATATCTCCCTGCTCCTCCTGTTGCATGCTGGGCCATTGTCACACCTGTCCATGGCTGCTGGTAAGCCGTGTTCCCCATCCAGCCGGTTCTCCAAGGTTATTTGTTATCCAAATCACCAGAGTGTGTCATGGTCTGCTTTACAGGACCCTCGGGTAAGGAGGTGGCGGAGCGGAGAGGGATGCTGGGATTGAAGTGGGAATTAGAGAGATGGGGGTGGTGAAAGAGAGAGAGGGTGGAGAAAGGTAAAGGTGCAGAAGGAAATGAACTAAAAGAAGTATAATGAAATACCGGTAAAGTGCTTTAGTGATAAAAGATAACTGAGAGGATGGAGATGAGAGGGAGGATGCTGTCAGAGGAAAAGGATGCTGGGAGAAGAACATCTGCCCAGTCAAGCAGAGACCAGGCTGTAAATCCTGACTATAGGCCACCGCAGCCTCGATGTTTACACTGGATGTGACCAATGGGATGTCACAACGTATATTTAAGGTGAGGATCATACCTGATGATGTTCTGAACAGTCTGGACTCAAATGTCAGAACAACTGTTGTTTTACTCAGAAAGTTGACAAAAAAAGACAAAAAAAAAAAGTCATAATGAAGGTGCACCATGCAGTGCAATGAGAAATGTATAATAACCTCGACAGGATTAGATTTGCTAAGAGAAAAAAAAAAAGGTAATTTGTTCTATTATTCCTACTGAGGTTGTGCAAGAACGTGTGGATGTGCTAGATTCATGTGAACTTAAAATCTGTGAAAACTGGCCTCCTCAGAGAAAACTAGACCTGTCTTAATCAGGCTCAGCACAGACCAATTCAATTCAATTCCATTCCATTCCATTCAAAAATAATATAAAATAAAATAAAAAACAAAAATACATTTTTAATTAAACCAACAGTATAAAATAACACGAAAATATATAAATAAAAAGGTCAAATTAAACCAATTCCATAAAAAACAATAAAATAAAATAAAATAGTTTTTAACCAAAAATTAAACTTGCAGTATGCAAACTGTCCTAGTTTGCTTTAGAATAGAAAATGAATAATGCTAGTCACGCTAAATGCATATACAGGTGCATCTCAATAAATTAGAATGTCGTGGAAAAGTTCATTTATTTCAGTAATTCAACTAAAATTGTGAAACTCGTGTATTAAATAAATTCAATGCACACAGACTGAAGTAGTTTAAGTCTTTGGTTCTTTTAATTGTGATGATTTTGGCTCACATTTAACAAAAACCAATAAAATAAAACCAATAAAAAAAACATTTTTAGTGAAATGTTGGCCTTCTGGAAAGTATGTTCATATACTGTACATGTACTCAATACTTGGCAGGGGCTCCTTTTGCTTTAATTACTGCCCCAATTCGGCGTGGCATGGAGGTGATCAGTTTGTGGCACTGCTGAGGTGGTATGGAAGCCCAGGTTTCTTTGACAGTGGCCTTCAGCTCATCTGCATACTTCCTATATGGTAAGTCATTTTTATACTGATATAGATAGTGAATTGGTGGGTTTTTGTTAAATGTGAGCCAAAATCATCACAATTAAAAGAACCAAAGACTTAAACTACTTCAGTCTGTGTGCATTGAATTTATTTAATACACGAGTTTCACAATTTGAGTTGAATTACTGAAATAAATTAACTTTTCCACGACATTCTAATTTATTGAGATGCGCCGGTACATACATTTTACAGATAACATGATTTATATTTGGTCAGAGATCTGGACACCATAATCTGCTTTTGATGTGATGTTAGAAGGAAAAAACAATAATAAATAAAGAATCAAATTCATACGAATAAATCAAATAAAAAACATACATGTAAATAATTTTATTTACCATCTGTATAAGTAGCTCTGCAGCCTCAACAAAGAAACAGTTAATCAACTAAAGGTGTGATATGAAGCGATGCACAAAAGGTGTAAGCCAGTCTCACAAATTTCATGGAGACACAATCGCAGAATGCTTTCTGATTAGATCAGTGAAGAGAGGATGATGAAAGTAGCAAGAAAAAAAATCAATTTCATGTCTAAAAGTATCAATAAAATATGGTTCAATATAATTAAAATGCATTGGTTTACCCAACATTGTGTGCTATTTTTATGCTTAGTAGAATATCATGTCGTTAATTTAGCAACATGCTAATGCAAATTTCCATTCCCATGTCGAAACACGAGCGCTTTTTTTTTTAAATGCTGTTCAGTTGCTTTGACACAATCTGTATTGTTAAAAGCGCTATATAAATAAAGGTGACTTGACTTGACTTGACATACAACTGTCTGGCTTGATTTCTTTAGTGTTTTAGGCCCAAAACACAATCTAAGCAGCAATGTGACCACAAAGCCTTCTATCTACACAAGCCTGACCTCACATTTTACAAGATATTTTCAACATAATTCAAATTGTATTCATAACTTGTATGTAAAGATATTAATTTTGCAACAAAACAAGCAAATAGAGCTACCAGAGTAGTCTGATTAGTGAAGAAATTAGCCTTTTTTTTTTTTTAATTGGTCAGAAATGATCAATGAATGTATCCGTTTCAAACGTTAAAGTTAATTATTTTAATGTGCCGAATCAGATTAAAATCATCATTAATAGACTTGTCAAGTGAATTCAGAAACCAGAATCATTTTGCTTTTGAGGTCAACTACTGTCACGGCAGTTGGAAGAGAATCTATGAGCAAGTCAATTAAAGTTAGTTAAACATGTTATATAAGTAACTGACTATATGACATCCACTTTAAAAAGGCATTTTAAAAGTAACTATCACCCCCTAAAGTGCTCAGGTTTATAAATGTGTTAAAAAAAATCTATGTAGTGCAGTATCGTAAATTAGTTTTTTTCTTTTTATGTTTTTAAACATCAAGGTCATTTTTAAATCACCAAGGTTGCATTCATTTTATCAAAAATACAGTAAAAACTGGAATAATGTGTAGGAATAAATAGAATAAAATATTATTGCGGTTTAACAGGAATAAATATTATTACAATTTAAGATAATGGTTTTCTATTTAAATTGATTTTAAAATTAAATTTATTCCTGTGATGCAAAAGCTGAATTTTCAGCATCATTGCTTCAGTCGTCAGTGTCACATGATCCATCAGAAATCATTCTAATATGCTGATTTGCTGCTTAAGAAACATTTCTGATTACCATCAATGTTGACAACAGTTGTGCTGCTTCATATGTTTGAGGAAATGTGGAAACCATGATCATTTTTTTAGGATTCTTTGAAGAATAGAAAGTTCAAAAGAACAGCATATATTTTTATCTTTTATTTTATCTTTTTAAAATGTCTTTACTGTCATTTTTTTTAAAATTTAATTTATTCCTGTGATGCAAAAGCTGAATTTTCAGCATCATTGCTTCAGTCGTCAGTGTCACATGATCCATCAGAAATCATTCTAATATGCTGATTTGCTGCTTAAGAAACATTTCTGATTACCATCAATGTTGACAACAGTTGTGCTGCTTCATATGTTTGAGGAAATGTGGAAACCATGATCATTTTTTTAGGATTCTTTGAAGAATAGAAAGTACAAAAGAACAGCATATATTTTTATCTTTTATTTTATCTTTTTAAAATGTCTTTACTGTCATTTTTGATCAGTTTAATTAATTACTATTAATAGTTTACAAAAAATATATATTAACCCTAAACTTTTGGACAGTAGAGTATTTCTATTCATTTCGTTTCTAAATCTTTACAGAGAGTTTCTCCTTATGGTCCTCGCCCTTAAACAACAAGCACAAACAAAACAAACTGGTTGGTCACTTTTCACGTCAATCAGATAGTCTCTCGTCAAAGTGGTTGATTCATATCCAGAATATGTTGCAGACAGTCAGAAGTCTGGTTATACAATAAGAACAAGGGAACAGACAGAAAGAAACGGAATGAGCGGTAGCAATAGAAAAACCAGTGTGTGTGTGTGTGTGTGTGTGTGTGAGTGAGTGAGTGAGTGAGTGAGAGAGAGAGTGAGAGAGTGAGAGAACAGTAAACTTTCTCCAGGCAATGTGTGGTGTGTGTGTGTGTGTGTGTGTGTGTGTGTGTGTGTGTGTAAGCTCTCACACATTTCTGTGCCGTTCAGGGACATTAGATTTACTGACAGAGGCCTTTTCCTCTCAACTCTACTCATACATGACTCTACCCTCAAACCCTCATAGATGATTCACTGTCATCTTTAATTAATTTCTCTTTTTTCCCCCACTCTCTAATCTGCTTCTCATATAACCTCTCCTTCTTTCTTTCTTTCAGTCCCGATCCACGAGGAAATCTCTCTCTCTCTGTGTGAAGCATTGTCTCTGGATGTCTGTGAAGATTCGTCTGCCCTTTCAGAGTGATTCACACGGAGTGCATCGCAGCGCTTTGTGACACTTCAGCTTTGACAGGTGAAAGATCCCCGGCCTTCAATAGATCAGCACTAAGGTTAACTGAGTTAAACGGCGTCTGATGCTAAAGCCACTGTCAAGGTCAGCGTAACCATAAAGACCGTTTTATAATGAAGATACGATTCATTCCTGTCAGCAAGTACAGCCTATATCCTAAATAAAACTTTTCTATAACAAAAGTGTAATAATAAACCCAGCGTCTAGGATGTCGACGGCTAGGCCATGACTAATTATTAGGTTTAAATATATTGTGAATAGCATCAGCATAATGGAAATAATTGGTCACTGGTATAAAAGGTCAGTGTTACCTCAAATTTTTGCGCTTGCTGAGCACAAAAACAAGTTTTTAGGGCAGAACCTTGTACCAGCAAAACCCCATTTACCAGACATGTGTTGTATTCAATGTTTTGTTGTTTACAAAATAAATTGTATTAAAAACCATGCAATTTATAAAATGGAAGAAGCTGAACTTTTATCCCCAAGCGAACAAAGCATATTTATATGCTTTAGTTACTTGAGAGTGATGTGTAAGATGTTTATCAAGTCTCTGGTTGATGATGCACATATAGAAATTATACATATAGAAATTATTAAGCAGCACACCTGTTTTCCTCATTGATAATAATAAGAAATATTCCTTATTCCTGAAGGTAAATATTCCTGAAGGTAAAGTGCACACTCACTGTTTCCCTGGTGCTCGTGTTCTCGATGTTTCTGCGCAGATACCCGCGATCCTGAAGAAAACAGTTCATTTAAATTGTAATAATATTTCACAAAATTATTGTTTTAACTGTATTGTTGAGCAAATTAATGCAGCCTTGGTGAACATATGAGATTTTGATATAAAAAATCTTAAAGACCTCATACTTCTGACAAAAATGTAACCATTTTAACTTTTTAGGGGGAGCAATTGTTAGTTAACGAATGTGCTAACTTACTTGTAACACTAACAGCTTATGCTATCCTTGGCTGATTAGCTGTATTTAAAGTGACTAAATGTTCCAGCTTATTAATCATTCATGGAAACCGAATTCTGCTTACATAACACTTACTTGTTAATGATGAATAAAACATTTATTTGTGTACTCAGTATACCACCCCACATGCTAATTGAAACGAGGTGACCGCTAATAGGTGAATCTCAATGAGGTGTTGAATTGCGTTTCAGTTTTGATGACTGCAGATTCTGAGTGAGAGTCCACTGAAGTAGATACTCAACTTTGAGTGATCAGGTTATAATAAGTATAGTTCATCTAAAAAAATAAAATAAAATAAAAATATTTTTAAAATAAAATAAAAATATTAAAAAGCATATGAATTTTTGAGTATATGAAACTCCAAAAATAACAAACACACCAAAAGCATCAAAGTCTTCTAAAGTGTAGCTCTGAATGTCGAAAGACTGGAGCACTGAATCAGTGAACATGAGAAACAGATAAGTGAATGAATCATTCTTTTGAGTCAATTCTTTCCAATGAATCAGTTGATCCAGTAAACAAATTAGACTGAACTGTTCATTCACAAATAAGACTCGCTCAACTCATTGATTCAAGTTATCAGCTCACTGGAGGAGAAGATTCAGATTCAAAATGATATTTATCGACACTCAAAGTCTTCATTCGGCTTCAGAAGATGTTACATACAGTAGCATTCACAGATTGTATAGATTATACTTTTGTGTGTGTATGTCTATTAAAGGAATAGATCATCCAAAAATCAAAATTTGCTGAACATACATTCAAGATGTAGATGTGTTTGTTTCTTCATCAGAACAGATTTGGAGAAATGTAGCATTATATGACTTGCTCAGCAATGGATCCTCTGCAGTGAATGGGTGCCGTCAGAATGAGAGTCCAAACAGCTGATAAAAACATCACAATAATCTACAAATAATCCACACCACTCCAGTCCGTCAATTAACGTCTTGTGTAGCGAAAAGCTGTGTGTTTGTCACAAACAAATCCATTATCAATGACTTGTTGGTGATTCAATCAATTGCCACTTTTCTAATGAACTTCCCAAGGAAAGCTAGAGCTAATATCAAGATTTTTAATTGAATAGCAACCTTAATTTCCAAAAGCAGTGGTTCCCAACCCTGGTCCTGGAGGCACCCCAACACTGCACATTTTGCATGTCTCCTTTCTCTGACACACCAATTTCAGGTCTTTGAGCCTCTACTAATGATCTGATGATCTGAATCAGATGTGTTTGATTAAGGAGACATACAAAACATGCAGTGTTGGGGTGCCTCCAGGACCAGGGTTGGGAACCACTGGTATAGACTACTTTTATGGCACTTTTTGTGGCATTTTGGAGCTTGACAGCCTTAGTCCTCATTCGTGTTCATTATTATTATTTTATAAAAAGTGTCCAGGATATTCCTCAAAAATTCTACTTTTGTTTTCACAGGAAACAAAAAGTCATACAGTTTTGAAACGACATGAGTGTGAGTAAATGACAGATTGTTTTTTTTTTTTCATTTTTAATATTTCGTTCTCACTCGTGCACCCGATTATTCTCTGTTTGTGACCTTTATTCCCCTGCAGCTAAAGAACAGCAGAGCCATGACCTTAGATCCATCTCTCCATATTCTCTCTGTATCTCTCTGGGGGTTGTGAGGAGAGGATGATCCTGCTTTGATTGTTATGTGGCTCCAGGCAGTCCTGCGGCGAATGGAGAAATTCAGCTGGAATCTGAAGTAAATAATCCCGTTTGGGAAAAGACGAAGAGTTCCAGAGAGAGAGAAAGAAAGAGGAAAACCAATATGAGCACTACATGGAGAAAGGATGGAGAAGAAGGACTGTAAAAGAAAGTGACATTGGGGGAGACCTCCCAATAGATCCAGTGCTGAAGTGCACAACGCCGAATCAGAGTACAGACAGAAATTAATTCGAGTGAAGGCGGTATGTAGGAAAATTAAATTCACCTGCATTAGATTGACTCTATCATGGAACTGGGTAAAGAATCCTAGAGAGGTGAAGTGATCCATCACAAGACAACGAAGGACAAACAAAGGACAACGTTACACTTTTTATATGTTCAGACTTTGTTAGCTGTTGTTTGTGCTGCCCCTAGAAAACCCATCTTTTAAACCAACATGAACTAGTTTCTGGTCTGTTTGCTGGTTTTACAGGGGGTTTGATCAGCTGGCCACCTAATCTAACTACATTACCATTCAAATTTTGGGTTCAGTAAGATTAGCTTAAACCAGTTAAAACCAGCTCAGGCTTGTTTAAGTGTTTGTTTTTACCAGAGACTGTTATAAATGCTACTTAAAATCAATAGTCTTGATGAGAAAAGGGGTGCTATCACTTTTAAAAGTGGTTTTATAAAGACTTGGGATTTATCAGCCACCTAGCAACCACCCAGAACACCCTAGCAACCGCACACATCACTCTAAGAACCACTCAAAAAACCTTAGCATCATGGTGAGTTTTACACAGGAAAGCACCGCTCATATTTTCTTCAGAAAATGTAAAAATCTAGTTACACAGTATTTCCAGCGTCTCCTGCTCAATATTCCCTTCCGTCCTCATCCTCCACTCTGTCTTTCCCTTCTTAATCTGATTCTAAATAAGTGCTGACATCTATAAAATATGCATGTGCTTTTTCCACATTCAGCGCTCAACACCGAGCGTGCTCCGAACAGCATGTCAGCCCTCACTTCCTCTCCTCAGAGTGATCCTGGGGTTGTCACCACGGTTACGAGCTCTGATGTCACAATGAGCCCTGCCGACACTGACTGCATGTCACAGAACAAACTTTTCATCA
>NW_015670605.1:679482-696915 GCF_001515625.1 Sinocyclocheilus rhinocerous | reverse complement strand
TCAGTGGTTCCCAACCCTGGTCCTGGAGGCACCCCAACACTGCACATTTTGCATGTCTCCTTTCTCTGACACACCAATTTCAGGTCTTTGAGCCTCTACTAATGACCTGATGATCTGAATCAGGTGTGTTTGATTAAGGAGACATACAAAACATGCAGTGTTGGGGTGCCTCCAGGACCAGGGTTGGGAACCACTGGTATAGACTACTTTTATGGCACTTTTTGCGGCATTTTGGAGCTTGACAGCCTTAGTCCTCATTCGTGTTCATTATTATTATTTTATAAAAAAGTGTCCAGGATATTCCTCAAATTCTACTTTTGTTTTCACAGGAAACAAAAAGTCATACAGTTTTGAAACGACATGAGTGTGAGTAAATGACAGATTGTTTTTTTTTTTTCATTTTTAATATTTCGTTCTCACTCGTGCACCCGATTATTCTCTGTTTGTGACCTTTATTCCCCTGCAGCTAAAGAACAGCAGAGCCATGACCTTAGATCCATCTCTCCATATTCTCTCTGTATCTCTCTGGGGGTTGTGAGGAGAGGATGATCCTGCTTTGATTGTTATGTGGCTCCAGGCAGTCCTGCGGCGAATGGAGAAATTCAGCTGGAATCTGAAGTAAATAATCCCGTTTGGGAAAAGACGAAGAGTTCCAGAGAGAGAGAAAGAAAGAGGAAAACCAATATGAGCACTACATGGAGAAAGGATGGAGAAGAAGGACTGTAAAAGAAAGTGACATTGGGGGAGACCTCCCAATAGATCCAGTGCTGAAGTGCACAACGCCGAATCAGAGTACAGACAGAAATTAATTCGAGTGAAGGCGGTATGTAGGAAAATTTAATTCACCTGCATTAGATTGACTCTATCATGGAACTGGGTAAAGAATCCTAGAGAGGTGAAGTGATCCATCACAAGACAACGAAGGACAAACAAAGGACAACGTTACACTTTTTATATGTTCAGACTTTGTTAGCTGTTGTTTGTGCTGCCCCTAGAAAACCCATCTTTTAAACCAACATGAACTAGTTTCTGGTCTGTTTGCTGGTTTTACAGGGGGTTTGATCAGCTGGCCACCTAATCTAACTACATTACCATTCAAATTTTGGGTTCAGTAAGATTAGCTTAAACCAGTTAAAACCAGCTCAGGCTTGTTTAAGTGTTTGTTTTTACCAGAGACTGTTATAAATGCTACTTAAAATCAATAGTCTTGATGAGAAAAGGGGTGCTATCACTTTTAAAAGTGGTTTTATAAAGACTTGGGATTTATCAGCCACCTAGCAACCACCCAGAACACCCTAGCAACCGCACACATCACTCTAAGAACCACTCAAAAAACCTTAGCATCATGGTGAGTTTTACACAGGAAAGCACCGCTCATATTTTCTTCAGAAAATGTAAAAATCTAGTTACACAGTATTTCCAGCGTCTCCTGCTCAATATTCCCTTCCGTCCTCATCCTCCACTCTGTCTTTCCCTTCTTAATCTGATTCTAAATAAGTGCTGACATCTATAAAATATGCATGTGCTTTTTCCACATTCAGCGCTCAACACCGAGCGTGCTCCGAACAGCATGTCAGCCCTCACTTCCTCTCCTCAGAGTGATCCTGGGGTTGTCACCACGGTTACGAGCTCTGATGTCACAATGAGCCCTGCCGAAACTGACTGCATGTCAAAGAACAAACTTTTCATCAGAAGCAACAGGAGATATATAGAAACCAAGACTTTAGATTACAGATTGTGTTTTTGTTTTTTTCATCATGTTTACACAGCAATGACAACTGACCCTGGTAACCAAAATACTTCTCCAAACATAATTAAAATAGTATATATATATATATATATATATATATATAGCTTTGAGCAGCATAATAATAATAACAATATTAAAAACAACAATATAAATAATATATTTAGTATTATATAAAATACAATTATAATTATGAAATAACTTTGTTCAATAGTATTATAGTGATATTTATTGATTGGTTTTAATATTTAAAATAATAATAATAATAATAATAATAATACGATGTGTTTTCCCAATTTGTTCTGCCTGTTTTTTAATGAAATTATGGCAGGTCAAAATATTTATGGCCAGTAAATATTCTTAATTTCTGGCAAAAAGTAAGAGAGAATGCTTCATGTGAGTAGTAGTTCATAAAATGTATTGAAAATTCAATGTTAAATAAACAATCCCTTGCATTTTCCAATGCAAAAGATGATCTCTTAGACCAAGTGGGCAGCACCCAAAAAATTGATCAATTAAAATCAATAATACAAGTCTACCAGAGCTTTTCACTGAAGCACGGCATAAATGGGTATCTATGTAACATGCGTCAGTCATTTATACATATTAGTGTTGATACAAGCAGATTGCACCACTTTAACAAATGTGATAGTGTTATTTAAATGTTTACTCACTAAAATATTTAAAATGCACCAAGAGTGATACATAATATATAGGCTGATAGACTATTTGTGTCACGTTACACTGCTCCGGGAAGAACGTAGGAGACACGGAGTAGAATTCACAGTCTTTAATGACGAAAACACAGCATAATCCACAATAGGAGCTGGGCAAACACACGTAGAAACAAGTAATTTTAAAGTAAAATAAAAAAAAAAAAAGTAAAATTTGTAAGCAGGCAATTTGTGATTAAATTTAAAATCGCATCTTCCCTTGTGGCCTTACACCAATCACCATGTAAAATGTTTGCTCTCATAAGCTCTGCTGTTCATACTAAAAACACAGGCCTGCACACATGTGATTGTCAGTGCTAAATGACATCTTTTACCCAGCAGAGATGACAGCTCTGAGCTGTTTTTATCATATTACAGACGCTACCACCTGCTAATATTATTAACAGACATCTAAGAGAATGAAAAGCAGAGAAAGAGGGGGAATGAGACCAAGTCAAGATGACAAATGACATCATTTTCCATTTTTTGTGCAGACTTTGTAAGATGACAAGGATACAACAAGTCTTCAAACATATTTAATGGCCATACACATCAAATTCCACTTCCAGTTGCACTCAAAATCACATCTTAGGGTTTTATTCATCAGTTTTATCTTTTTTGCACCAGTGACCTGATTGATTGTATTACCAGCTAAAATAAATGAATAGTGACGGATTCATTTGCAAAAAAGAACATTATCCTTCCAGGTTAACCATGATTTTACTAATACACAGAGATCTAGTTAACATTTGTTTTAAAGTCATGTCATTTTACTTTCATAATATGATGTTTTACAGTATATTCATTGAAAAAAAGGACTATAGGACTTGATTAGATTTGAAAAAGTGGGCGTTACATACCAAAATAGGGTCAATTTTGATTTCATGTTGAATTTAACTTTTAAATTGTCCAAATTGCACCACTGCCATAAGAAGCAGCAGCATGATATGACTGAAATTCAGCCCTTCCGGGCCTCCATCACGGAGCAAAAGCTACAGAAATCCACCTCATATATTCTAGGCCCGTCTCATCCTGATAAGCACAATGATATCTGCTTATGACGGACACCCACAGGATGAGAGCTGATGTTATTGGGACGTGAACGGGTAGGGCGTGTTAAATTGGATCTTCGCAAAGCGTCAGCAAGCCTGCGCCAGGGCGACACTCTAATGGCCGTCAGAAATGGATCTGCCTCTTAGGCGTGCGATAGCGGGCGACCATCCATAAAGACCCTGTCAGCCGAGCACAGAGCTCATTTACGCCTTTGCGTATTCCCATTTTCTACAGGCCAACGAGCCGAGCGACACACACACACTGATCACATCAGCCCCACCAGGACGCAGGTGTTTACCAGCATGTCACTTCTCCTGAGGGCTAAGAGGCCCAGAGACGTCACGCGTGCTTCCGTTATCATCATAACAGGCAAAGAAAAACAGCGGCGATGTGAGATCAGTATCTGCTCGAGTCACATTTCTGAGATAAATCTGAATCAGTTCAGAAGGAATTTCACTGCTTTCTAAAAGGAATATTATTATATAGAGGGGAGGGGAGGGGCGGAAACTAGATAATCTCTGTAAATCCATCACCTTTTACTTCACTACACCGTTTCACTTTTATTGTAATTGGAATGTAAAAGATATTCCTGTGGCCAGACTTTACTTGTCAGGAAAATCGATGTCTTATTTGGCTCTAGTTAAGTGTCCATATCTTATTAAAGTTCTCTTTTTGGACTTGCACTTGCATTTTGAAGTTCTCAAGACAATTATAAAGTGTGACCATTTGTAATCGTTGGATTATGTGTTTGAATCACAGAGAGAGAGAGAGAGAGAGAGAAAGAGAAAGAGAGTCTCATTTTAAATTGCTTTGTATATTGTCTATTTTCCTCATTGTATATGCATTAGTTGCACCATTGCAGATGCTTTGGCAATGCAAATATGCAATTATTGGCATGACAAATTAAGCTCATTATAAATGAAAACTCAAAAACAGAGCAAGAAAGATTAATAATGCTAAAGATAAAAGATAATGCTTTGTTGATTGTTTCTAAGCGAGAGCGAGAGAGAATATAGACATTTTGATGAATAAATCTAATATTTTAATGCAATGGTGAGTCTTTGAAACCAATATGACTAGTGTAAACTTTATATATGAAAATGTGCATGAATTGAAATGGCTGCATTTTATAAATCATAAAAGGCATATCTGCTATATAGAAATGATAAATGGACTATACATCCAAAAATGTGCATTATGTTCTGAGGCACATCTGATTTAGGGATAGTCTGACTCACCCTTAAGTTGTTCCAAACCTATATGAGTTTCTTTCTTCTGCTGAACACAAAAGAAGATATTTTGAGTCATGTGAGTAACCAAACTGGACTTACATAGTATTTATTCCATACTATGAAGTCACTGGGGACCAGCAACTGTTTGGTTACATACATTCCTCAAATGTGTACATGTGGGAAGTCTTGTCCATATCCTGGTTCTATCCGAATACTGATATAGATCATTTTGCATTTGCAACAGACGTGATTGCGGACCATGAATGCGACTACAGTGCCTTATGTTATGACCATGTGCAGCGTGGTTGAAATTAGTCGTATTAGTAGTAATCAACATGCCAAAGATGCTTACTTGAAAACACCTCGAAATATTTCGTTAAGAATGTATTTGTGTTTGCTTAGTTTCCTTGCAAGTGTTTGCATTCCCCAAATGTGCGTGTTTACATTCAGTCAGTGTCGTATTATACAGAAACTCTGAGATCCTTGTGAAATAAATCAATAAGATCAAAGACTGGCAGACCCTTTTGTCTCTGTCTGAGTGAATCTTCCATCCTGCATCCAGGCTCAATCACAGCTCGGCCTGCTAATGAGGAAACGAAACAACAAAACACACTCCTCTCCTTCAACAGCCTGACCGATGACCAGCAGAGCGCTGACTGAGATTAAAAACACCAGCGTTTGACAGAATATGATTGACATGGACTGATTTTTGTTTAGATCTTTCTTGGGAATACCGTCTTCTCAGATGAGCTGAAAACAAAGTTAAGCCAAAGAGAAACTATATATGCAGAGATTTGCTAAAGTCGGCTATCAAAAGTCAAAAATGAAGTCAAATACGTCACACTCAAATAGGTAACGCGTATTACCCAGTGGGTTTTGTGCACTGGTCCGCTACAGTGTCATGCCAAAGAAAAGTAATAATCTAACCGAGCTGTATGTTTGCAGTCCAAATTAAATGTGCTGGGATAAAATGACTATGTACCTCAAAATAATGGTACTTCAAGTAACTCTTAATATCCGGTATGTCTCCCGTTCTTTTCGTGGGGAAGTTGTGGCCTAATGGTTAGAGAGTCGGACTCGTAACCCAAAGGTTGCGGGTTCGAGTCTCATACCGGCAGTGAATGTAGGTGGGGGGAGTGAATGTACAGCGCTCTCTCCCACCTTCAATACCACGACTGAGGTGCCCTTGAGCAAGGCACCGAACCCCCAACTGTTCCACGAGCGCCGCAGCAAAAATGGCTGCCCACTGCTCCGGGTGTGTTTTCACGGTGTGTGTGTGTTCACTGCTGTGTGTGTGCACTTTGGATGGGATAAATGCAGAGCACTAATTCCGAGTATGGGTCACCATACTTGGCCACATGTCACATGACGTCACTTTTCAGTGAATCAGAAACATACACTGAACACAGTCTAGTCGGATTCACAAGCAGATGACTCTTATGAACCAGTTATTTTTAATGAATCAAAAACATGTCACGCAACCTAGCCTGCTTCACGAGCAACCTGATTCTTACGAGACATCTTTTAGCAAATAAAAACCATACAGAGCAACAAACAAATGACTTTAGCTTATGAGTGGGATCCCTAAATGAATCAAAAGTTGAGTCCTTTTTATGTGTATAATATAAAAACTAATTCACATTTCAAGTCCACAGTTTCAAAAGCTGCCAGCCAAAAATAAAAATCTATCAAAACAATATAAGATAACAATGACATGTGACACATAACTCATTTGATCGTGCCTTAATCATTTCTAAAAGAATCACATGAAGCTCCAATTATTTTACTCCCCAAAAACTCATTAACAACAATTGCAGCAATAAAATACTAGGCTACATAATTGCACAATGTCAGCAACATTTGTTCGTATGTTTATCATAGACTACACACAGTGTTGCCAACTGCTTTCAATTGAAAGTAGCTAAAACTGGTCAAATATAGAGTGAAAATATAGTAAATGTGAGTTCTACATGTTAATATTTGATATTAGAACAAGATTGCGTTCTGATTAAGGGGTTATTTACACGACACTGTTTTCAACTAAAAATTATTTATTAAATTTTCCATTTCATTCATTTACACAACAACAGTGTTTTGGGAGAAAACACAAACTTCTGAAAATGGGTTTCCAAGTGCAAATTTTTGAAAAAGATACCGATTTCATCTGTGTATAAACTACAAAAACGTGAACTTGTGAAAACGGTGATGTCATGCACATGCATATTACGTGTAGTGTTTCTTTACAAAGTCACGTCGCCAACTACTGGCCTGGCATGCATAATACAGCGCTTTTAGTAGTTTTTGCAGATCTGTCTGAAAGGGGATAATTTGTACACAAAACGTTTTTAAAAATGAAAAGGAAAAACTTTTCCGCTTTTAGTACATTATTGTTGTGTAAACATACCCTTTGTATTTGATGATTTTGACGATACATTTTTTGGTTATTTTTATTTATTTATTTTTTTTGTCTTTCTACTTCAAAATTTCATGTTTATTTCAATGTGTTATTTGCTGTTTTTTGTATATTAAATATTTCTGAATTAAATCTGTTTCAAAGTAAATCCTTAAAATTAATAATAATAATAATAATAATTTTTTTTTTTTTTTTAGTGTACAGTATGCACATTTATCAACTCAGAGATTGGCTAGTTAGCATTATCCAGTTAACTTCTGCTGGTAGATACCATAACTACAAAAACGCACACCATAACATAACTACACCATTATTTGGACAACAAGCATGTTTCTGTGTTGACGGCCATCAACTTTAGTATATTATGACTTTATATTTCATTACATTGTTTCACCAGTGATTTGTTGGAAGGCTCTTAACAATGAGAGATAGATGTTAGTTTTTCTATATAGAATAATATAGTCACATGGCATTTACGGCTTAGACAACTGGTTTAAAATATATATATATTCCTTAAGATGCACACAAACATAGAGTGAAAATATAGTAAATGTGAGTTCTACATTTTAATATTTGATATTAGAACAAGATTGCGTTCTGATTAAGGGGTTATTTACACGACACTGTTTTCAACTAAAAATTATTTATTAAATTTTCCATTTCATTCATTTACACAACAACAGTGTTTTGGGAGAAAACACAAACTTCTGAAAATGGGTTTCCAAGTGCAAATTTTTGAAAAAGATACCGATTTCATCTGTGTATAAACTACAAAAACGTGAACTTGTGAAAACGGTGATGTCATGCACATGCATATTACGTGTAGTGTTTCTTTACAAAGTCACGTCGCCAACTACTGGCCTGGCATGCATAATACAGCGCTTTTAGCAGTTTTTGCAGATCTGTCTGAAAGGGGATAATTTGTACACAAAACGTTTTTAAAAATGAAAAGGAAAAACTTTTCCGCTTTTAGTACATTATTGTTGTGTAAACATACCCTTTGTATTTGATGATTTTGACGATACATTTTTTGGTTATTTTTATTTATTTATTTTTTTTGTCTTTCTACTTCAAAATTTCATGTTTATTTCAATGTGTTATTTGCTGTTTTTTGTATATTAAATATTTCTGAATTAAATCTGTTTCAAAGTAAATCCTTAAAATTATAATAAAAATAATAATTTTTTTTTTTTTTTTTTTAGTGTACAGTATGCACATTTATCAACTCCCGATTTCCTTGATGATGATGATGATGATATCAATATGGATGGGTTAAAAACTGAATGGTGATGTTTTCTGCCAGACACCTGCTGAAAATTTTGAAGTAATTTGCTATAAGCAACAGGTGCAGGTCTAGTAGTGAGAACAGCTAAACATTTTTGCGGAAGGTTTTTTGCAGATTGAGTCATGTATGTTCATTATTCTAATCCTCTTCGTCCATGTCATCTCAGTTTGTTTAACAAAAGCCCCGCAGGTCACACAGTCTTAATAATGGAGCATGTATTAGCTTCATTAGCCTTCTGTTAAACTGATATATACTTGCTCTCTCAGCACTCAATTTTCGAGGAAACACTTGACTGCTTCTTTATTTTGCTCACAGAGAGTCGGGCAGTGGCTCATTTCTGCCGAAGCCTCCTGATGAATCCTCAGCGCGCTGGTCTATACTCCACCATAACCACCCTTGACTTTATCGCCCACATCCTCTCAGCTGTGCACTGATAAGAGAGATATGTACTTGGAATTGTGCGAGTTGCATTGTTGTCTTGGTGGTAAAGTATCACTCCAAAAAAATGGACTCACTCTTAGAAGCTCCAAGTTGACAAATTGAACAAGCCTCTATTTGTTATTTCTCTATATTTGTACTCCTGGGCTTTAAAAGTTTCTTTTTCAATGTCTTTCTCTTTCTCCTTCCTTCCCAAGGTCAGTCGATAGGACTAGCGGCCGTCGCTGTGAGTAAACGAGCTAAAGTAGAAAAAATGGTCTGCTACTCAAGCGAGTAAGTCTCGTACAGTCAGCTGTATCTCCAGCACTGAATACAGAAGAGCTTGAGGCTGGGTCAAGCTAACTTCTCCCGGACACTAGTCTCTTAAAGGAACAGTTCATCCAAAAATGAACATTCTGTCATTATTAACTCACTCATTGTCCTTGTGATGTATGCTGTTTTTATATACAATTTTTAAAACTGTTAACTTTTAAGAATCTTTCCATAGTACTTTTTTATACAAGAAACTCTGTCAAACTCCAAAATAAACAACAACAAAAAAAAGACACCATAAAAGTAGACCATACAACTCATGCTACTCATGTCTTTTCGAAGCCATATGATAGCTTAGTGAGATAGATAGTGAGAAAAAGAGTGAAATGTGAGTCATTCACTGAAAATCTCAAATACTAAACTTATTATGTCACATGGCTCCCATGAAGCAATTTGATTTGCCACCAATGACATCACTGGCGATATAATAGGTGTGTTTGACTTCATACAGCGCTGCGCAGACCGATCAGCATCTTAAAGCAGTGCATGCCTTTTAGAAATTTTGTCCAACTTCAGATAGCGGCAACCGCTGTGACGTATATCATCAAAGTACCACAAGAGCGATTCAAGTTAATGAAATACGGTATTTTATTGTGAATTTAAGTTAAGTCTGTAAAACCTAAAATGTTGCTACCATATTTTTTACGGTGAAGTTCTGGCAACCACAGCTGCCGGTATTTTACCGTAAATGTCACAGATTTTTTTTTTACAGTGCAGGGTTCCTTCTCTCCGAATGCCAACCAATCAGGAGAAAACCGATCTGTTGTCTGATTTGAAGGCTGAGGCTGGGAAAATTGGCCTCAGTGTCTCATAGGCCGTTCAGACTGCTCCATTTAACAGAGAGGACCACTAGAGTCATGTTCAACAAACAAATCAAATGTTTATTCTGTTAGAGTGTGGTCCAGTGAAGTGGTGATGTCCTATTGAGACGTAGTGCTGGGTAATTGCACCTCTCAGTGTTCTATTTCTCTCTGAGGTTTGGAGTGAGTGATGAGATTGTCGACCGTGGTGTTTCCTGGTGTCGTTATTGTATTGACCTGTAGATAGATAAACGAGCGGGGGAAAGCTTTATTTGCTGTGTTGGTCATGCTTATTTTTTGTGTTTGGTTTCTTTTGCCATGGCAACTGATCACAAGCTCCTTGTCAATTGCTCAATTACTATATCACATGGGTCGCTGGAGGCAGGAGAAATGCACATATTAATAGTGTGTTGAGTGCCTTGTAATAAAAAACTTTAGTATTTTTTGTTCATAATGAGCACATTAACAAAGTCAGCTGTGAGGGTTTTGTGAACCTGATTTTTAGCCTAAAGTATTGTGAGGGTTGGTTAATCTGTATGTGTCATGCTATCATTTTTTTTAAGTTTTCCCATTCTGGCTTCGGTTCTAAATGATCATTATTTGTCCTATTTTCCTTTCAGAAACTGTCCAGAACACTGATGCCCACCTACAAACCTTATTTCTATGGATACAGTTTGTACTAAAAGGAATAGTAGGAACAGAAAACAAAAAAAAGATTGTGATCATTTATTCAGCCTCATGTCCTCAAGTATCATAAAAGTACACTAATGTTCTTTTTTTTTCTTTTTTTAAAGAAACGACTCCTTTTATTCAGCAAGCATATGTTAAATTATATAAAGGCAGCAAAGTCATTTATAATGTTACAAAATATTTCTATTTTAAATCAATTGTGTTCTTTTGAACTTTCTGTTCTAAGAATCCACAAAAATATAATAAAGTTTTCAACATTGATAGTAATAATGCTTCTTGAACAGCAAATCAGCATATTAGAATGATTTCTGAAGGATCGTGTGACAATGAAGACCGTAGTAATGATGCTGAAAAGTCAGCTTTGCGTCACAGGAATAAATTACATTTTAAAATATCTTTAAGTAGAAAACAGTTATTTAAAACTGTAATAATATTTCACATTATTACTGTTGTTTTACTATTCCTTTTATATTTCTGTCTGTTCCTCTTATAAAGGTACTGCATGGCTTCAGAAAATGTAGAACTTTTTTCAGCTTTTTTTTTTTGTTAGCTTATTGGTATAAATCACGAAGGGTTTGAAACAAGAAAACGGTGAGTAAATGTGTAAAGATTGTTTATATACTGTATATACATATATATATATATATTAATAAAAAATATATATATGTGATCTATTTTGTTGAACCGACCCAGACAGGACACTGTCCTCATTCTTCTGACCTATAGAGACACACTTGTCATAGCATGATCATTATGTGTCCAAGCATCTGCTTCATTCGCCGGAAAGGGAAATGCACACAGAGAAAGAGATTTCCAAACCAGCGTAGAAGCCCACTGGGTCTGATAGCCCACTTTATCACTGGCTGTTGGCAATGTCATCACAGATTGTTTCCTGGAAAGAGAACAAGCACAGACATTGAATACACAGGCCTCCATCTGTGAACAAGGTCAATGCCGATCTGGTAATAGTAGGATTAGACCCATCTAGTTTGTGTGATTTATTCTGCTGCTGCCCTGCCATATATACACACATTCAACATACTGTTGACATTATGTGTTTATTGACATTGTGGGTTTATATGTGGCAATGGCATTGATGATATAAGTGACATACTGTATAATCATGCTGAGCTGGAAAGAACTCCAAGTTCATGCAAAACCAGATCCAGCACTGTTTGAGAGAGTTTTTATTGGAAAATCATGAAATATTACTTCTTAATTTATGCCATAACATATATGGTTCAATTATCCAAACTACTATTTTCAGGTTTAAGATGTTTGGACCCCACTATACTGTAAATACCGGTCAAAAGTTTAGAATAATTATGATTTTTTTTTTATGTTTTTGGAAAGAAGTCTCTTTTATTCAGCAAGCTTGCATTTTATTTGATTAAAAGTACATTAAAACAGTAATATTGCAATAAATGTTTATATATAATTTAAAATGTAATATATTACAGTTATTATTTATTTTATTACAATTAATATTTGGTTCGGAAAGAACATTTCTTATTGTTAATGTTGAAAACAGTTGTTGTTGCTTAATATTCTCATGGAAATTGTAATACACTATTATTCAAAAGTTTGGAGTAAGTAATATAGATTAAAGAAATCTATAATAAATTGATCAAAAGTGACAGTAAAGACATTTATAATGTTACCAAAGACTTTTATGTCAAAAAATACTGTTCTTTATATTTATCAAGAAATCCTGAAAAAACAAATGTATCATGGTTTCACCAAAGATTAGATAGATAGATAGATAGATAGATAGATAGATTAATAGATACAATGATTTCTGAGTAATGATGCTGAAAATTTAGCTTTGTCACCACAGGAATAAATTCTATTTTAATATAGAAAACAGTTATTTTATATTGTAATATTATTTCACAATATACTGTTTTTACTGTATTTTTGATCCAATAAATTATTTCCAAAAAGATAATTATTTAGCAAACATCAAAAAAATCTCAATTATTCCAAACTTTTGACCGGTAATGTATATAATTGACCTTTACTTCTCTAATGGCGCTTTTCCACTGCGTGGTACGACTCGGCTCGGCACGGCTCAGTACGGCACGGCACGGTTCGGCTCGGCACGGTTTGCGTTTCCACTGCAGTTCAGTACCGCTTTAGAGTGGGCGGGATTATTCACATGTCGTTATAGTTGCGCCGCCTCTACTACCATGACACCTAAAAAAAGCTTTTCTTCGCTGGCTGTGCTGATTTAAATCTAGCGGTTCTTTTGTGTTTGTGTCGCAAGTTCAGTGACGCAGGTAGTGACGATTCTCTCCGACCAATCCGTGATCGGCATAGTTTACACGTCACTTTTTGGTAACGGTACGGTTCACTTGGAACCCCAACCGAGGTGGTACTAAAAAAAGTACCAGGTACTGTACCCAGTGGAAAACCCCCAAAAAGTGACCCGGCCGGAGCCGTACCGTGCCGTACCATGCAGTGGAAAAGCGCCATAAGAGGGGTCGTCTAAACGATTTCATCTTGTTCCTGGGTCATGCTGACTTCATTTCAGGGAACCAAAGGTACACATCTCAGGATTTGGGTGTTAAGATGTAGTTTTCTCAACCTGTGGTGCTCTGTGTCAAATTTGATTTGTGATGACAAACTTTTTTTAGCTTGTTTTCAATTCAAGGCTGTCTCAGGTCATGCATTGTTACAAGGCTAAAAGCAGCCCGGCTCACTCTGATGCATCGACCACCTTTAAAGTCTTAAGAATTTGGCAAGAAATGCCCTTTGGTTCCACTCAGGCAATGGAAAATCAGTCTGTCTTGTTGCAAGTGTTCCACCTGCACAACACTGACCATGGTGAGAAAAGACCCACAATTAATCATTTTGTCGTATTTATTTGGGGAAAAGCAGACAAAGTAATGACTGCGTGTTTAAATTGGTATGATTCCCCTGAATACACGGTCTAATATCATCCAAGCATTTAAAAACTAATCAAGAAGCACTCAGCCCATCTCAGACCCAGTCAATTAATGTTAAGCAGACGGCTAATTGATTCCAGCCTTGGTTAGTAAGAGAGGCCAAAAGAGAACATAAGGCAATGAGCTCTGTGCTCACGCCATCCTTTCAGGAACCTTAGAGTATTGAGTTGCCTTACTTTTGATATGCTGCAAAACGTCTGATCCTTATTCCAGCTTGTTCTGGCCAAGAGCCACCCATTTAAAGTGATTTTTCTTCATCTTGCTGAACTGAATCTGTTAGTCTTATTTAATATTTTGGCTTAATTGTTTAATTAACTTTTAATAACTTAACTTTAAAATTATTTTCATCAAGCAAATTTTAGCTAACCTAATCAACATGGTATTGAGTTATCACTGTGATAAACATGATTGTTTTAGATATTTGATCCACTTTTGTGTAAAAGTGTTTTGTAGTTTACTCTACCATTCAAATGTTTTTTTTAATGTTTTTGAAAGAAGTCAAAGCTGCATTTGTATGTTCAAAAATACTGTTAAAACGGTAATATTCTGAAATATTATTACAATTTCAAATATCTGTTTTCTATTTGAATATATTTTAAAATGTAATCTATTCCTGTAATGCAAAGCTGAATTTTCAGCATTGTTACTCTTCAGTGTCACATGATCCTTCAGAAATTATCCTAATATGCCGATTTGCTGCTCAAAAAACATTTTGCATTATTATTACTATTGAAAGCAGTTGTGCTGCTTAATATTTTGTAGAAACATTTTTTTTCCCAGGATTCCTTGATGAATTGAAAGTTCAAAAGAACAGCATTCATTGGAAATCTTTTGTACCATTATAAATGTCAGTACTGTCACATTTGATCAGTTTAATGCAAAGAAAAGTATTGATTTATTAAATTCTTATTTTGAACACTGAACACTGGAATAGGCTACTCTCATCTAAAGCAGTCTTTATTTTAGCAATAGCCAATGAGTCGTTTGAATGGAGTGTTTGTACTGTATGTTCTGCTGTGACCTGCAGCTCTCCGCTGCCCTTTCATGATGAACAGCACTAGTTCTTAGAGACAGACGTTAATTAGCTCTGGTCTGCCCTCTGCAAAAGACGAGACACATAGAGACGTGATGAGGAGGAAGGAAGGAAGAGCAAGTGTCATCTCCAGTTATGACCAAGAGAAAGCAACTGCCAAAACAGGTCAGAAGTCACGGCTTAAGTGGAATGTTTGTCACTCTATTTTTTTTATGGACTCTGACCAAAAAATAAAATTTTCCGCTAATAAATTCCTAATCACATTCTTTAGTCTTGATTTTTTTAAATAAATGTATTAACAAAATAAAAATGAATAAACGCAATTACTGTATGCCAGTAGTAAGGTTAATCAAACCACTGTAGTTTGAGAAGGTTGTTTTGTGTCCTGTTCTCAAAACCACAGTGAGGATCAACAGGTTAAGAGATAAAAATTACTAAATGATGCTAAAATGTAGATTTATTTTTTGTAAACTATTCCTCTAAAAACATGGATGTTGCAATGACGTCTTCAGAGCTACAGGCTCTTGTGTGCGTTCATTGTTGTGTGTTTACAGGCAGATCAGAGAGATTCTTCATGAGACTGATGACGGATATCATGATTATTTATCCAATCAAAGTGATGTGAGTCAAGCCTCAAGCCTGGTTTTCACTATGAGGTGATCAAGCGGCATCTGTCCTATTCCAGCCAATAGACTGGGTCATGTTGGGCCAAGGAGGCCGTGTAAATCTATTTCTTCAGTTATATTTTCCAGTTATTATAATTCCTTAATTTGACATTAGTTTATGTCATTATATATTTGGGGTCATTGAGATTTATCATATATTTTTTTAAATAAATGGATGCTGTTATAAACCAAGGATGCATTAAATTTATCAAAAGTAACAGTAAAAACATTTACGTTACAGAAGATTTATATTTCAAATAAATGCTGTTCTTTTAAACATTCTATTCATCAGAATTCATAACAAAAGTATCACTGCTTCCACAAAAAAATATTAAGCAGCAGAACAATTTTCAACATTCTTGAGCAGCAAATCAGCATACGAGTAATGATGCTGAAAATTCAGCTTTGTGTCATAGGAATAAATTATAATTTAAATGATATTATAATATAAATATGTTATTTATTACTATTTTTAATGTATTTTTGATCAAATAAATACAGCCATGGTGTGGTGTTAGCAATTACACAAAACTGAGGAGTTGTGTTATTAAATGTTCAAATGATTAAATAACAAACATTAAATAAAAAAGCATTATGCTAACAATTCCAAGGTCATAGGTTAAATTCCCAGGGAATGCATGAAGTGTAAATTAAAATGTATACCTTGAAAGAAGCGCAGGTCACTTTGAATTAAAAACATCTGCCATACTCATAAATGTAAATTAAAGACATTGTTTTAAAAAGTCAATCTATCATTCAAGCTGAAGTGTCTTTTTTCTTTTCAGAGGCAAGCCGAGGACACGCCACATCCAGCGTTGCCTGAAAATTCAGCTTTGTGTCATAGGAATAAATTATAATTTAAATGATATTATAATATAAATATGTTATTTATTACTATTTTTAATGTATTTTTGATCAAATAAATACAGCCATGGTGTGGTGTTAGCAATTACACAAAACTGAGGAGTTGTGTTATTAAATGTTCAAATGATTAAATAACAAACATTAAATAAAAAAGCATTATGCTAACAATTCCAAGGTCATAGGTTAAATTCCCAGGGAATGCATGAAGTGTAAATTAAAATGTACACCTTGAAAGAAGCGCAGGTCACTTTGAATTAAAAACATCTGCCATACTCATAAATGTAAATTAAAGTTATTTAAAAAGTCAATCTATCATTCAAGCTGAAGTGTCTTTTTTCTTTTCAGAGGCAAGCCGAGGACACGCCACATCCAGCGTTGCAACTTTTCATTAGTTTAACTTCAGATGACTGACTTGATAAGAAATTCAAATGAAGTCATTAAAAGTCTCCTCTGGGTTCAGATCAACAAAGGTCTCATTTGTTTCTCATCCTCTCTCAGCAAGTCTGCCTCTCTCTCTTTTTAAGCAGACTCAGTTCTGAATACCAGGCAGTTGTTGCTGGCATCTCAAACCTATTAATCACGACTGCTTATCTTGCCATGCCCGTGCAAAATAGTTGTTTCATGTTTCTGAATTATCTCCTGCAACATTACTGACAGTATCCCTGGCAGGATTCAAGACAGGGCTATGGAGGCTATTATATGCAGATATCTAGATACAGAGAGCTGTACATTTATGGGAATTCATTAAAAGGAGATGTAGCATTGGAAAGTAGATTGTAAAATCCAGGCTGCTGAACTGGAGCTCACTGTAACCTTGTTTATGCTGACATTTCTCTTCCAGACACATTCTAAGAACAGAACAAATCCTCATGACAAGAATGGCATTGCCCTGAATCTGGATCTGGAAAAGTTGGGTAAGTGGGCACAGTTTCTCTCTGCACATCTGCCCTACTGGCTTCAGAAATAAAAAATAAATAAAAATAAAATATATATATATATATATATATATTTAGCACATGCCCCCGTATCAATACAAACTCACAAAGAGCAGAACACAGATCTGGACTTTTCCGTTCAAGTATCATGTGTGCAGTGGTGTAATGTAACGAAGTAATAATACTTTGTTACAGTACTTAAGTATTTTTTGGGAGTATATGTACTTTACTTGAGTTTTTATATTTCAGCCAACTTTTACTTTTACTCCACTACATTTCCTAATTAAAATGTATACTTTTACTCC